>NC_056747.1:608406417-608457745 GCF_019279795.1 Protopterus annectens
ACCAACATGACCCTATGTGAAAAAGTAATTGCCTCCTAAACCTAATAACTGGTTGCGCAACCCTTAGCAGCAGCAGCTGCAGTCTAGCGTTTGTGATAACTGGCAAGGAGTCTTTCACATCGCTGTTGAGGAATTTTGACCCACTCCTCTTTGCAGAATTGTTTTAATTAAGCCATACTGGAGGGTTTCCGAGCATGAACCGTCTTAAGATCATGCTACAGCATATCAATTGAATTCAAGCTTAGATTTTGACTAGGGCACTCAAGACCTTCATTTTGTTTTTCTGAAGCCATTCAGAGTTGGACTTGCTGATGTGTTTTGGATCATTGTCCTGCTGCAGAACCCAAGTGTGCTTCAGCTTGAGGTCACAAACTTATGGCCGGACATTCTCTTTCAGGACTGTTTGGTAGAGAGCAGAATTCATGGTTCCATCAATCACAGGAAGTCGTCCAGGTCCAGAAGCAGCAAAGCAGCCCCAGACCATCACACTGCCACCACCATGTTTGACTACTGGCATGATATTATTTTCGGAAATGCAGCGTTACTTTTACGCCAGATGTAACAGGACGCACACCTCCCCACCAAGTTCAACTTTTGTTTCGTCAGTTCACAGAACATTTTCCCCAAAAGTCTTAGGGATCAAGATGTTTTTTGGCAAAAGTGAGATGAGCCTTTTTGGTCAGCAGTGGTTTTCGCCTTGGACCTCTGCCATGCATGCCATTTTTGCCCAGTTTCTTTCTTATGGTTGAGGCATGAACACTGACCTTAACTGAGACTAGGGTGGCCTGCAGTTCTGTAGATGTTGTTCTGAGTTCTTTTGTGACCTCTTGGATGAGTCGTCGCTGCACTCTTGGGGGTAATTTTTGTAGGCCGGCCACTCCTGGGAAGGTTCACCACTGTTCCATGTTTTCTCTATTTGTGGACAATGGCTCTCACCATGGTTCGCTGGAGTCCCAAAGGTTTAGAAATGGCTTTCTAACCCTTTTCCAGACTGACAGATGTCAATTACTTTGTTTCCCATCTGTTCTAGAATTTCTTTAGATTGCAACATGATGTCTTCCTTGTTGGGAACTTTTGGCCTACTTCACTTTGTCTGACAGGTTCTTTTTAAGTGATCTCTTGATGCAACAGGTCCTATTTAAGTTATCTTTTGACTCAACAGGTATGGCAGTAATCAGGTGTGGGTGTGGCTAGTGAAACTGAACTCCGCTTTCCCAAAAATGCGATTAACCACAGTTACTTCATGATTTAACAAGGGGGCAATTACTTTTTCACATAGGGCCACGTAGGTTTGCATATGTTTTTCTTTTCCTTAAAATCATCACTTAAAAACTGCATTTTGTGTTTACTTGGGTTATCTTTGTCTAAAATGTGTTAAGCCTTCTAATTTAAAGGGCACTTGGCTCTCCAACTCAAACAAGCCAAGAATCTCTAACAAAGAATACAGATGCTAGAAAAAAACGGACTTCACTAAAGATTTCCATACAGGATAGAAAAGAAGAAAATAGGCCCTGTGACTAAGACGGCGGCCAACCTAGCAAAGCTCACGGTAGTGTAAAAATTAAATAGCATACACACACAGCAGAGAGAAAATATCTATATACATCACCTATAACTAAATACAGAACAGTAGTTATGCAAAAATACAAAAAAAAGAAGTTATGTACCTACCATAACGTTCCATGTTTGTTGTCCTTCATCTCACCTTCCTTCTTGCTGGATGGGTTCAGAGCCAATCCTTGGCTCCAACTCGGCCAATGTACTATAGCTCAAGAGCTTTTACTGGCCCGAGGCTAACATTTATCCCAACATGCCTAGCGGTAGCTACCCAGATCTTGTTTGTAATAGCCCTCACTAGACATACATAGTGAAAAACAATTTTTTTTACTAAGCTCTTAAGCATTTAAGATAGGAAGGACAAAGGAAAAAAACAAGGCATGGTTAACTAACCTGGTATGTCAGCAGGAAACTCTGCCAGTGTAACCAATAAAGGAACTCCTCTTGAACCTCCAGGAAGGGGGAAGGAGGGGGGCGGTGCAAGGAAGGAAGGTGAGATGGACAACAAATATGGAACGTTATGGTAGGTACATAACTTTTTTATGTTATGTTGTCCCATCTCGCCTTTATTCTTGCCGGTAGGGACCACATCCCCAGCACTTGCTTCTTGGGTGACTCACTGGAACAAACTCTTCAGGACCATGGAACCAAAGGATGCCTATTCCGGGAGACCACATCCACTTTGTAATGAATGATAAATGGTATGAAAATTGGCCCATGTTGCTGCTGCACAGATTGAAACTAATGTCAATTTGGCTTGGAAGGCAACACAGGTGGCTAAGGCCCTGGTTGAATGTCCTCTGGGCCTTCCTGGGAGTGTCTTTTTACGCAAATCATAAGAATAACTGATTGTGTCTGACAGCCAATTTGATAAGGTCACTTGTGAAACTGGAAAACCTTGTTTATTGTCAGCAAAGGATACAAACAAATGGCCTGATTTTCTAAGGTCTTTGATCTTGTGTAAATGAAAATGTACTTGTTTATGAACATCCATTTGGTGGAGTCTATACTCTGCCTTGTTGCCATAATTGGGAAAGAACACAGGAAGCTCAATGGACTGATTTAAGTTATACTCTGAACACACTTTGGCAAGAAGGAAGGATTGGTCCTAAGAGAGACTATCTTTGTGAAAACTGGGATACGGCGGGCGAATAGACAAAGCATGTAATTCAGAAACCAGTCTAGCTGAGGTTATAGCAACCAAGAAGAGGGTTTTCCAAGATAGAAATTTCAGGGAGCAAGATGCTGCTGGATCAAAAGGTGGCAGAACCATAGAAGCTAAAACAATAAGTTATGTACTCACCATAACGTTCGATGTATGTAGTCCATCTCGCCTCACATTCTTACCCATGGGTTCGGAGCCGAATGTCGGTTCCGAGTTGGCCATACTTAGCTCGAAGTATTTCTATTGGCTGGGCTAAGACGGTATCCCACGCTGCACTGCTCTCTATCCCCAGATCTAGTTTGCTGTGAGCACCAGCACTCATTCTCCATGCATAACACCACCTAAGGAAGGAAGAACAACCCAAGAATAAAGGGAACTCTGAAACCAGGCCTAACCTCCAGATCCTCCAGGACGGGGGAAAGTGGGGGGGTAAGTAAGAATGTGAGGCGAGATGGGCTACATACATCGAACGTTCTAGTGAGTACATAACTTCTTGATGTTATGTAGTCCAATCTCACCTACATTCTTACCCGTAGAACAGCGTCCCCAGCACCTAAATCCTGGGAGGCTCAGTGGAAATTACTCCTGAGCACTGTGGAACCAAAGGAAGACCTCCCTCTAGATACCACATCTAACTTGTAATGAGTAACAAAGGTGTGAGGAGATGCCCAAGTAGCCACAGCACAAATAACATCCATAGACAATCTGGCCTGAAAAGCTGTAGATGTAGTTACAGACCGGGTAGAGTGAGCCTTCACTCGGAACAGTAAATCTCTTCCCCCTGAAGTATAAATGAAAGAAATACAACTGGAAATCCACCTGGACAACGTGTCTTTGGAAACAGGAGACCCAATTCTGTTGTCCGAAAATGAAATAAACAACTAATCAGAATTTCTGAGGTCCTTCGTTCTGTGCAAATAAAATCGTAATTGTCTGTGCACATCCAACTGATGAAATTTGAATTCTGCCTTGTTTGAGAACTGAGGAAAAAACACTGGCAATTCAATGGATTGGTTAAGGTTACTAACTGACGCTACTTTGGGAAGAAAGGAAGGATTCGGTCTGAGAGAAACCCTGTCCTTATGAAAAATCAAATAAGGAGGTTTGATTGATAAAGCTTGAAGCTCCGAAACACGTCTGGCTGACGTGATGGCTACCAAAAAGACAGTCTTCCAAGTTAAGAATTTTAAATCACAAGTGGCTGCAGGGTCAAAGGGGGGTGAAGTAAGACCCTGTAGAACAAAGTTCAAGTCCCAAGGCATAACAGGTTCAGAGACAGGAGGACGAAGCAACAAATTGCCCTTCAGGAAAGCCTTACAGAGTCTATGTGCCATTAGGCTAGGTTCGTCTGTGACATGAAAGGTAGAAATCGCCGCCAACTGGACTTTAATGGTTGCGACAGCTGAACCCTGGTTGAAAAGCATAGAAAGAAACTCCAATACTGACGAGATTGGAGCTGTGTAAGGGTCAATCTTTTTGGCATGTGCCCAGATGGAAAACCTTTTCCCAATTCAAGGTGATGCCCAACTGTTGGCATAGGTTGATAGTAGAGTCTCTGGTCTGAAGTAGCAGATGACTGGTGGTGGCAGTAAGGAGCCAGTCATCCAGGTATGGAAACATTTGGAATCCCTGACGTCTCAAGTGAGCAGTCACCACTGCCATGCATTTGGTAAACACACTGGGGGCTGTGGTGAGACCAAAGGGCAGGGCTCGAAAATGAAAATGACTGGCTCCCAACCAGAAGCGTAGGTGACTTCTGGGTGCCCTGTCCATCTTTATGTGGTAGTAAGCATCCTTGAGGTCAATGGAGCACATCCACACTTCTTTTCCCAACAAGGGGAGAATAGACTGCAATGTGACCATTCGGAACTTGGACTTTTGCACATGGGTGTTCAATCGGCTGAAATCCAAAATGGGTCTCGGGTCCCCTGTCCTTTTCGGCACCAAAAAGAATCTGGAGTAAGTCCCTAATCCGATCTGGTCTGAAGGGACATATTGGATGGCTCCTTTTTCTAGCAGCTTTGAAACTTCTGAAGCTGCAGAATCCCTTTGACTGGCTAGAACATCCGGGATTTTCTTGATTGGAGGGGGATTTGACAAGAAGGGAATGACATACCCTCCGGAAATTATTCGTAGAACCCATTGGTCCTGGGTGATATCTTGCCAAGCCTCCAGGTATAATGAGATTCGAACCCAGACTTGCTCCGAAAACGCACAGTCGGGACTCCCATCAGGAGCGGCGGTAGGGAGAACCACAAAAGGAATCGCAGTCTCTCGAGTTGCGAGGGCCTCCTCTGCCCCTAGGACGGTGTCTACCTGAATAACCACTCCCTCCCCTGCCTCTGGAGGAGGGCTCACCTTGTGCACCAGGAAAAAACCTCTGTGATTTCTTGAACCACATCTTTCCACCCCTCTGGGCCTTTGGATAAGGCCTAGAGGGACGGGAAAAATGGACTCCTACGGCAGAGAGTTCTTCCCTCTTGCTCGAACCTAGTGAGTGTGTCTTTTACCTTGGTTCCGAACAAAGAGGAACCATCAAATGGGGCATCAGTAAATGAAGGCCTCCGCGAAATGACAAAGGTGCATCCAAGCCCGTCTCCTAAGAGACTCCTGAACTTGCTGCCCTACTCGCTCCCTCGACTGCGTGGGAGATCAGCCTCATGGAGGAGTTTGCAATAGAATTGAGGGTAGACATCCGAGCGTTGACCTTCTGAGCCTCCGCCTCAGAAACCTTACCCGTAAGAGTATCTCCAAGCTCCTTTAGGAGATCTCTCTGGAGCCGTGTAAAGTGTGATAAGTAATTCAGTGACTGCAAAGTAAAGGCCACTGAAGAAAACGTACGCTTCCTGTACCGGTCCATAGTCCTAGACTCCTCGTTAGGGGGATGGACGGTGGAAGAAGTCTCAGCTAATTCCTTCTGGGTGGCCGCTGCCACCACCATGGCATCCACAGTGACTCCCTTGGATAAAAATTCCTTATCAGGAGGGGCAGACAAAAATTTATTGGGTTTCCTGGGGACTGGTTCCACACAGTCAGGGGTTTCCCACAGCCTTCGACAAATCAGATCCAGAAGCTCCAAGGGTGGAGACACCCAGGAGGCTGAGGGCTGAGCACCAAAGGCCTTCAGGAACACCAACTCCTCTTCGGAGGGGGCTTTGGATGGCCAGTCACCTCTTTGCTTCAAAATCTCTAGGATGTTAGAGAAAGAAACATCCTCAGAGGATGACTCAGGGGACCCCTCAGATTCCTCGAGGTCAGTGTCTGACGTGATAGACTCATCTTGGGAATCTATGTGCTTCCTCTTGCACGTTCTCTTTCTGGGTGGCTCCTCAGGCAAAAACTCCGAGGGGCCCTCAGAAATATGGGGACCACAAGTGGGGTTACCCCGAGGTCTTGGGGTTCACTGTCCAGAGATAGATGGCGATCAGAGACCTACACTGGTGCTGTAGAGGACAGATTGACTGAACCGTATGATGCAGCTGACAACCTGGCCAGCACGCTCCACATGGCCTCGAAAGTTGGTCCTCCCGGATCAGATCGACCAGCCTCCGAAGCAGAGACAGGAGTCAGGCTTCCCCGCCCCAAAGCACCGAGAGGGAGGCTAGGAGCAGAGACGCGTCCCAAAGCCTCTCCCTCGGGTCCGACCAATGACTCCCGAGTCCTGAACCCCGTGGACGGCGCCGATGTGGTCGGAGCTGATGTTGGAACCGATAAGCCAGGAGGGACTGTCAGAACCAACCTAGGGACATCACACGGAGCCTAGCACTCCTGCTCCGAAAGCTGAGATGCGCTCAGAGGAAGTATGTAGGTTGAGGGACCGGCTCCAGAGCAGACTGAGTCGGAGCCGAAAACAATTTTACCAGTACCAGTGCCTGAAGAAGTCTCTGTACCACTCTATCGACGTCCACATCCAATAAGATCCTGGAGGATAGGGAAGGAGATAGAGACCTCCTCTCTGAAGGAGACCTGCGAAGAGGAGATACTGGCCTAATGATAGGCGACCGGCACCGAACAGGCTCCAAGAAAAATAGAGCCGAAGCAGGTTCCATAACCACTGACACTTCCTGCGGCCCCGAGGACAATGGAGCCGAGGAGGATGTCGTTGAAGATTTTCCTGTTTTCTCCGGCGGCTCCGAGCATACTGATGGAGCCAGGGGTCACTTTTTAGCCTTGGAAGATTTAGCTTTTGATGGAGAAGCCTTAAAGCTGGAAGCACTCTCCAAACCCTCCTCGAAGGAGGGTTTCAGAAGTCCCTTCAAAATCAATTTGTTCTTCCTTTCCTGAAGAACACGCGGGCTAAAGGGCATGACAAATCTACACGATTCCTGGAGGTGAATCACTCCCAGACAGTACACACAAAGTGTCCATCAGTGATGGAAAACTTATAACTGCACTTGGAGCACTTCTTAAAGCCCGAGGGCTTATGCTTCTTAGTATGTTTAGACAGTTACCACAAACGCCAAGTAACTAACTCAAAACTAGACCAACGGTCTAACAGCCACAAGCGTGGGAACAGGAAAACCAAACAGTATACCATAAAGATCTCCAACTAAAATGGTCCTTAGACACAAGTAAAAGGGGGAGAACTAATTCCTCTAATTTAAACGGATTTACCCCAAGGGAAAAAGTTAGCACACAAGGAAAGCAAGGGGGCAGACTTGGTCTTCTAACTGAAATGGGCCTAGCCCGTTGGAAACAGCTAGTGGGATAAAACAAGAACACGCTATAAGAAAAAAAAAACTTTTCCACAATACAGTCAAGAAACACACAATAGCTTTTTTGCAAAAAACTCCTCTGGTATAAAGAAGAAAAGGTACTTAGCCACAGCCAAGAGCGAGACCACGTCCGAGCTACACGAGCGGCAAATGAGATCTGGGATAGAGAGCAGTGCAGCATGGGATACCATCTTAGCCCAGCCAATAGAAAGACTTCAAGCTAAAAGTATGGCCAAGTCGGAGACGACATTCGGCTCTGAACTCACGGGTAAACATGTAGGCGTGATTGGACTACATAATATCGAAGTTTAGGTCCCCAGGGGGGTTCTTACCAGGGGCCGTAAAAATAGTTGTATTTCTTAAGAATAATCTGCACAAGTTATGGGACATGATGTTAGAACCCAAGTCTCCTATATGAAAATTGGAGATGGCAACTAGTTGGATCCTAATAGTAGCTGCAGCTGCCCCTCTTTCGAAGATTTCAGCCAGAAAGTCAAGAATCTTGTGAACAGGAGCAGTGAAAGGATCAATGTCATTACTCTTCGCCCATTTGCTAGTGTAAATCCTCCTGGTAGTGGGCTTGTGTGAGAGGACACTAGGACGTGTTGTACAGCCGGGGAAATGTTTGGGAGCCTGGCTAAGATTGGAAGTGGAGGAACCAAGCAGTCCACTTGAGAGTTTAGAGGGAAGGATTAAGCCCGCCCAACTGATGCGTCAGGAGGTCCAGAACTGGGTCCAGTACCCAGGGCTCCAGTTGAAGATGACGGCGAAGAAACGGGAACCATATCTCACAAGGCCAGTAAGGAGCAATGAGGATGAGTTTGCAACCCAGCGACTTTGCTTTCTAAAGTACCTTTGGAAATAGAGGGAAAGGTGGAAAGGCATAGAGTAGTCCCGGAAGCCAATCGCGAACAAATGCATCCCTGGGTGACTGTCCCGGAGGGGGGACTAGGGCAAAGTAGCTGCTGCATTTGTTGTTGAAGGGAGTGGCAAAAAGATCACAGCATAGCTGGCCCCATTTGTGAAAAATCAAGTGCTTCAGAGAATACTCATGGGGTAGCCATGCTGAGCCTGTCCACTATCACAGATTTTCCGGGAATGTGCATCGCAATCAGAAAACATTGGGAAGATATTGCCCACTGCCATACTCAAAGCGCCTCCCGACACAAGGGGTAAGATCGGATTCCGCACTTTTTGTTGATGTACCATATCACTGACAGTTTGTCGGCCTGAACTGCAATGGTCCCGGTAGGTAGAGTCTTGAAGTGCTTGCAACGCCAGAAACACCGCTCTCATCTCTGCAACACTGATGTGCAAATGGTACTCATGAGGTTGCCCAAGCCACCTTACTAAGTCCTTTTTGCAAATTTCCATGATCAAGACCATGTGTGACATTGTTAAAGCCTGAAAAGACCACAGAGTGAAAAGAAGCAACTGCAGAATACACATTTGGAAGCGTGCCAAAAGAGCTAGTGTTTTTGCAACAGCCACTGAGCCCAAGACTTGTAAAAAAAGAAGTTATGTACTCACCATAACATTCCATCTGAGTAGGTAACTTCATTTGTCAGCAACCTTTGGGTATCGGATCCAACCTGGATCCGAGCCGGCAGCTTTCCTAGCTAAAGATCTGAGCTCCAAGCTCCTCCCCCTTACCCATAATACCCTGCTACATCCTTCCAGTCCTCAGATCGCGTTAGTCACCTAGACAAAACAACAACCTGAAACATCCTAATCTAATGAATACCAAAAGCTGATATTCTAGGATTCAGATAACCTGAGAACCAGGTTAGGGGGAAAGGGGGGGGGGGGGGGGTCAGTTGCTGACAAATGAAGTTACCTACTCAGATGGAACGTTATGGTGAGTACATAACTTCTTTATCTAAAGTAGTTAACTTCATTTGATCAGCAACCTGTGGGACAGAGTCCCCAGCTACCAAAAAACTTGGGAGGTCCTCAAGGAAGGATATTCCGGTGTACTGCAGAGCCAAAAGCTGCTCTTCCTCTGGATATTAAATCCAATTTATAATGAGAGCTAAAGGTATGAGAGGAAGCCCAAGTAGCCATAGAAAGTACAGTTGTGTACCTACCATAAATGTAGATGTTAGAGTGCATTCACTGCTGCAGTCATTACACTTGGGTTATCCTGCTGGCAGGCTACCCGCAGTCGGCCTGAGTTCCAAAGTCTAGGTCCGGCGTCAGTTGCTGTCGCCTCTTCCCTGACGTCAGTGCGCCAGGGATATAAAAGATGCAACCAACGCCATTTTCTAAAGTTTTTCTTGCCCCAGACGTCAGGTGCCCCCAGATAGGAAGGCTGAAAAGAATAAGTTATGCCAAAAAACATGCATGTACTAATATAAAAACATATCTTTCATCTACAAGCACAGAATCTCTTCCATTTTTCTGCATAAGATTTCCGAGTGCTGGGCCTCCTGGCTTCTAAATGACATCCATAGCAGCTTTAGAGAGAGGCGCAGTCCGAGTGGCAACCTTATCTGCCATGCTGCCAGATTTAAGGTTCTGAGTTGACTGTGCAGAATCTGATTGTTTTGTTGAGTCAGATGATGAGGAATTTGAGGTTAAGGCCAGGCTGGGCCCTGAGACAAGCTCTTTAGGATTTGGTACCAGCGCTGGCATGGCCAGTCTTGGGCAATCAGGATCATTTTGGGTCTCTCTTGTCTGACTTTTAGGAGCACCTTGGTAAGAAGAGGCATTGGAGGGGAAGACCTAAACTGTCAGGGTTTTCCAGCTGAATGACAGAGCATCCACTTTCCATGCTTGAGAGTGATAAGTTCTTGTGCAGAATTTCTGTAGTTGGCAAATGTGAGGGGAGGCAAAAAGATCTACGTCTGGGCATCCCCATTTCCTTGTTATCATGCTGAACACCTGTGGATTTAGTTTCCATTCGTGAGGATCCATGAGATTTCTGCTTAGTTCGTCTGCCAGTGTATTTTTTGTTCCTGGCAGGAATTGTGCCTGCAGATGTCCTTGATAGGTCAGTGCTGTGTTCCACAAAGTCATGGCTTGCCTGCATAGGGGGTAGGAATGTGTACCCCCTTGCTTGCTTATGTACCACATAACTGTGGTATTGTCCGTCTTTATTAGTAGTTGTCCTGGATGTAATAGGTTCCTGAAGGCTGTCAGAGCATGCTGTAGCATCTCTTTTTGATTGATGTGCAGATGTCTTTGATCCGCAGTCCATACGCCTTGAACGCACTGTCCTGCCATGTGTGCCCCCCAGGCATAGTCCGATGCATCTGTTGTCATAGTTTGCCTGGCTGGGGGAAAGGTGAAAGGCTGACCATTGTTGAGGTGACATGCCTGTGACCACCACAGAAACTCCTGTTGTAGGCAAGGAATGAGAGATATCATTGTGTCCAAGCTGTGGCTGTGTTGAGACCATACACTTTTTAGGTACCACTGTAATTTCCTCATATGCAGCTTTGCAAATGTATTAGTAGAATGCAAGATGCCATGAAGCCCAAGGCCTGCAGAATTTTTCTTGCAGGGAGTAGGGTCTTTGTTGCCAGTGTTTTGAAATACTGAGTCAGTTGTAATTGTTTGTCTGGCGTCAGATAAGCCTTCTGGGCCGTTGTATTCAAGCTGGCACCCAGGAATGTCATATTTTGTGAGGGTACTAGTTTTGATTTCCTTTCGTTTACTGTGTACCCCAGGCAACTTAGAAGATGTTTTACAAAAGCCAGATGTTGTTAAGAGGATGTCCTTGCTTTCTGCTTGGATGAGGCAGTCATCCAGGTATGGGTATATCTGAATTCCACTTTGTCTGCAGTATGCAATTACTGGTGCCAGGCATTTTGTGAAGACCCTGGGCGCAGCAGATAAGCCAAAGGGCAGTGCAGAGAATTGGTAATGGGTTGAACCTGCAATGAAACGTTGATAGGGACATGCAGGTATGCCTCCTTGAGGTCCAACGTTACTAGCCATGCTTTCTTGCCCAACATGGGAAGAAGCTGCTGTAGTGTTAGCATCTTGAATTTGGGTACTTGTAAGAAGGTGTTTAGAATTGAAAGGTCCAGAATTGGTCTCCAGGTATTGTCCTTTATGGGGACTAGAAAGAGTCTTGAGTAAAATCCTTGGCCTTGCCTCGTGTAGGTAACAGTTGAATGGCTCTCATGTCCATGAGAGCTGTAATTTGTTTTTGTGCCTCTGCCCATTGATTTGTGGCAGGTTTGGCATTCCTCTTTTCATTGGCAAGGTGTGGAAATGGAATCTGTATCCTCATGAAATTATGTCTAGGACCCATTTGTCCTTTGTGACAATGTGCCAGTTGTCTGAAAAAAGTGCGAGTTTTCCTCCCAAAGGAGCTGCCAAGAGAGTGTTGCTTGGCCAGATGAGGGGCAAGTCATTGAGTTTGCCTTCTGGTAGTTTGGGGCCTGTCTTCTCCTCCCTTCTGTGTTGCAGTGTCCCAGTGTCGAGGTTTGTATTGGGCTTGTGGTTGTCCTCTGCCTCTTGGACGTCTGCATTTACCCCTCTGTGGTCTGTCAGTAGCTGGAAAGGACCAATTTTTAGTTGGCCAATTTCTGCTGAAGCGAGGGGGCTGTACCTGTAGAAAATCTTTGACTGTCTGCATAGATTTTGCCTTATCCTCCATTTTCTTTAAGACTTCTTCTGCCTTAACTCCAAATAGAACATCCTGCTGTAAGGGAGCATCTAGAAGCTTTGCTTTAACATTATCAGGCAGAGTTTGTTCCTTTAACCAAGCATGTCTACGTATAACAGACCCAGTGACAGCTGCTCTGCAGGAAGCCTCCAAAGAATCAAAACCACATTGTAAAGTATGTTTGCCCACTTGTTCAGCTGCATCCAAGAGATCCTGCATTTCTTTCAATTCAGACTGTTGAGGGAGTGTGTTCATTTTTTGTTTTAGCTGAGACATTAGAAACTGCTGATAGTTTAGCATGTGAAATTGGCAATTTAGTGCTCTCATAGCTAGAGTGGCTGAGGTGTAAACCTTTTTCCCCCACCTGTCTAGTGCTCTGCAGTCCCTTTCAGAGGGTACAGGATTTTTTGCCATAGAAGCCTTAGCCTCTTTGGGACCCTGGGAGATAGTCTCTGGATCAGCAGCAGGGCTTTTATAAAGGAATTTGTGGGAATCAGGTACTCTATAGTATCTGTCTGGTTTGGCTGGAGCAGGAGGCAGAGAATCTGGGTTCAAACTAGATTCTAAGTAAACATCATCCACAATGTCTAAAACTGGGGGATGGCAAGCGGTCTGTGCTGGGGGAGTAAAAGAAACTCTGAGCCTTTTCTTTGAGAGAGAGTAGTCCTGACCTTCCCAGTGAAAATGTTCCCTCATAGTGTGTAAAGTTTCCCCAAAGGAGTAGTCTTCAGGAGGAGAAGCTGAGGGAATAGAATCCTCAGCATCAGAATCTTCATAAGGGGAGAAGGAGTAATCTTGGTCCTCAGAGGAGCCTGAGGAAATAGACACTTGATCAGAGGAGGCATAATCTTCCTCTTGTCTAGGCCTTTTGTCAGGTGGGGGTTGGGAACCCCTGATTAAAGAGATCAAATCTTCAGCCATTTTGAGCATCTGTTTCTTAGGCATGGGGCCTTGAACTGGAGACTGAAGTGCAGTTTTAAGGTTTAATAGGAGTCTTAAGCTTAGGGTACGTTTTAATGGTGATTGTAGTCGGTCTGAAGACGCCTTCAGAAACCAAAGGTGTTTCTGCAGCACCGACCTCTCATTCTGCAGAGTCGTCGGTAGGGGCTAAACAAAATGGCTGTGTCGGCCTAGCGCTCTCCACCAAAGACTCCGAAGCGGTCGCGGGTCCCAAATCTGCAGTAGGACTCCGAAGCGGTCGCGGGTCCCAAATCTGCAGTAGTCAGGGGCTGCGTCGGAGCCTCACTGAAGACCGGTGAAACAGAGACCGGTCCAGCCGAGGCCTCGGAGTCTGGCTTGGGTCTAGGCTGCCTGTCCTTATCCTTGCATTTTATATGCACGCCGGTAGTCGGTTGCTCCGACGGCATTGTGTAGTTACATTTTCTACCCAAGTAGTGTCGTGCGAAATCAAAGCGTCTTTTTATAGTACGCTTATTAAACCTAGCACAAAAACGACAACCAGTGACGTCGTGATCTGGGCCTAGGCAAGGTATGCAGTAAGAATGAAAATCCTTATGAGGTATTTGCTTCCCACAAGAAATACAATTGTTAACTTTTTCTGACATCGGTCTGAGGCAAGAAAAGTTTCCCCAAAGAGGGTACTTAGCTTTATTGAAGACTTCGGATCTGAAATTCGACTTCGAAAATCTCAGGAGTCGGCCGACCGGCACTTGCAAACTGCTTCTGCTTCGGGTACCGCGCGGCAAGAAAGACTGGATAAAATGGCATCGGATGCAGTATATATACCCCTGGCGCACTGACATCAGGGAAGAAGCGACAGCAACCGACGCCAGACCAAGACTTTGGAATTCCGGCAGACTGCGGGACCGCCTGACGACAGGATAACCCAAATGTGATGACTGCAGCAGGGTAACACGATGAACATGACTGAATAAAATGGCGTTGGCTGCATATTTTATACCCCTGACATCATGGAAGAGGAGACGGCAACTGACGCAGGACCAAAGACTGTTATTCAGGCCAAATGAGGGCAACCTGCCAGCAGATTACCCAAATGTAATGACTGCAACAGTGAAACACGAAGAATATCCTACAAACACTCGATCCCACACAGTTTGCCTTCATCAAGGGGAGGTAGTGTCTGTTAAATTTGGTCGACTTCTTTGAGACAATCACCAAAGCCATGAACGAGGGGAAGACTGTGCACACAGCCTACCCTGCACTGGAAAAAGCCTTTGGCACTATTCCCCATTTGGGCAAAATACAAACTCTCTCAACTAGGCATTAATACATAAGTTATCAGATGGGTAGCGCATTTGCTCACTGATAGAACCCACATAGTCAAAATAGGGGAAGCCACCTCAAGCAGTAGACCCGTAACAAATGGCATACCCCGGGGTTCAGACTTGGGGTCTCTTACTTAGGATATACTTTTCTGTGGTGCAGGCCAAAACCAGTGGGCTACAGCTGAGCAAGTCTGCAGATGACTGCAAGCTGGGTGCTGTCATCAAGTCCCCTAGTGATGTGGACATCCTCCTAGAGGGTCTCATTCAGACAAATGACTGGTGCCAGAAACATGGCCTCAAGCTGAATACCAAAAAATTGCATCATCATCCCCCTTTGGGGAGAGCGACGTCCCCACAAATCACCACATTAATAATAACGTTCTAAGCACTCAGTTGTGAGGGATTTGGGCACCCAAGTTGATAACCTGACTTTTGACCACCATGTTGCTTCCATGTAATGGAAAGCCTTCTACATGGCCCACCTCATAAGTAAGGGTAATTCATCCAGGGGCAAGGAGATCACAACATCCCTGTATTCTTCCCTAAGGCCCATTATTGAGTACAATGCACCTTTCAGCATGTACCTCGCAAAGCACATGTAGCAGCTGGAGAGACCACAGGTGTTCCTCACCAGGAGGATCCAGGGCCTCAAACATCTACCATACACAGGTTAAAAGCCCTATCCCTCTACTCATTTCATATAGACTCCTCAGAGGTGACCTCAGTCTGGCATACAAGGCGATCATGGACCAGACCTTGATGGGACTGCTGCATATCCGCAAGTCAAGCTCCACTAGAATAACCCGCATGCATGGCCTCAACCTGGTCTGTGACATCAACAAGACTTGTTGGCGGGACAGATGTGTCCCAGAGACTCCCTCATTAATGGAAAAGACTCCTCCCCACATCAAGCGGAGTACTTCTTTACCCCTTTTTAAGGCAACCTGGATAACTGGATGAGAAACAGAAAATATACCCCTGGGAATCCACCCATGTCACTGCTGGACAGGGGCATTGGGTGCTGATTTGTCTAAACATGGGCTAAACTCTTGGCTAGACTTATAAGGGCCTCAGGACCAATAGCCTAGTATCCTCCTATGATCCTAAGTCCCTTCCTTACTAGTAGCAGCTGCCAATTACACACAAAACTGTGAGACACACATTGTGCAGTGCCAGTTTTGACACCTCAGGAATAGTGTGGTGGGAAGGGAGGGTTCATCTTTGACTACAAAAGGATACTTCAAATAAAGGCCTGCAACACAGCTACTTTTTTGGTTGCAGCTGTACAACACCTTGGTATACTGTAAAAACAGGATGCGAGACGCATATAAATGAGGGTCACTCCAGGAAAAAAAAAAAAGCAACAAATCTCGTTACAGAAGGTATGCAAGAGGACAGGGGCCAACACTAACCCCTTTATATGCCGATAGCATGGGACTACAGCACTACTTCCTCATATCTAGTATGAATTACAAAGCAGACTTGAACTGGATTACAGAAAACAAAGGGTTGAAGAAAAACAAGATCACATTATGTCAAGCCCTTCTGGCAGCCATTTTGTGCAAAAACATA
This sequence comes from Protopterus annectens, assembly GCF_019279795.1. NCBI lineage: Eukaryota > Metazoa > Chordata > Ceratodontiformes > Protopteridae > Protopterus > Protopterus annectens. The sequence goes on from NC_056747.1 coordinate 608,422,291, forward strand.
AAACTCTATAAAAAGCACTGGGAGTGATTTTGAGATTTCAAGGTGTTAAAGCTCAGAAGACAGAGCAAAAAAAAAAAACCTTCTTAATTATAAAGTACAGTTTTAAGACTTTCAGGTTTAACTTAAAAACTCAGGTTACTGAGCAGATGCATGGTAAAATGGATGGAGAGATGCCAAGTGTCTCGAACTTAACGAAGCAATCTTCCAAGTAACGGTGCCTTGAAAAGTGCAGAAGGGTATGACTTGGGGTACAGCAGTTTGTGAAGACTCTTGGGATGGTGGAGAGTTTAAAAGGTAAATGTGCAAACAAAGCAATCTGAGACAAAGAATTACAGATGTTTTTTTTTTGTGTGAAAGGTACCCATTTTTGAAAGATCGGAAATCAGGAACGTTGCCAGCACTACTTAACCACCCACTGTGCAGCACATACTTCTCCAAAAATACATAACTGTAAATAACTGTTCAGTAGAATGCCCAATTTTTTTTTCACTTTTTATTCAATATTTTTATAGCATGCACATAATCTTCTTGCGATACCCACCCCCCAACAAAAAAAACTTAATCTGACAAACTGTGCTTTGCCTTCCACGTTTTAGGTTCATAGGGGTTTTCTAGACTAGCGACCTCAAATGCCCATTTAAGCCTAGCCATACATCCCAAATCTCCAACAAGTTCCGGTAAGCTTGTTAAGGGCAAATAGGGGCTTGGGAGATTAAACATTTACGAGCAGTGGCCTGGGAGATTGTTTCATTACATTTATGCTGATGAGCAATTATAATTATCTACCCTCAACAGGTCAGTACACCAACCCCCCTCCCCCATCACACAAAAATTACAGTACTACCACAGGCATTCTGGCTGGCTTTTAGTAGTAATGTTGTCACATTACGACAAGCCTCTGCACCACGTCAAGGTAGCCAGTTCCACAGAGGTCCATTCATAATAAATCACAGACACATACACAGCCAAAATATTTAAAAAAAACGCAGAGAGCACCACTAAACCTAAATATGGTGTGCCATTCCTTATGCATGTTCACAAGCATGCAAGTTCTTCTGACAGAAAGAAGCTCTCAGTGTTCCAGAAGTGATGCATAGAGGGCCTCTCTCTCCATCCAGGAAAGACAAATCTCATATTATTAAGGCAAAGCACAAAGGACAAAACTGATGAAGTCGGAGTAAAAAGCAAATCATTTACCTTTTGCTAGTAGCCAATTTAGTAGAAAATTATTTCTTGCATTACAAAAAGAAAAGTGATGCAGACATTTAAGCTCCTGTTTTTTTCCATCTCCCATCGCCTGTGATTTCATTTTCTTTAAAGTTTAAAGGAGTGATTACAAGCAAGCAAAATACTTAGCATTTTCCTGATCAAATCCTTGTGCTTGCGATGACTAATGTATCCCAAACTCCTTCTACAAGCATTTCTTTTAATGTTAAGTTGTTACAATTAACAATGATACCATCATATTCGCTTGAGAGGACATTCAAATCATTTTGATTATGCATTTTTGTGTTAGAAAGCAACAAATGTTTGTCAGTGTTAGGAAGAATCAGTGCCCCCCCCCCCTCCAAAAAAAAAAAACAACCAAACACACACATGAAAAGACATGCTGTTACCATTTGTTAAATAACAGTTTGACTGCAAGTAATTACTTACAACTGCAATGCAATTTTTCACTAAAACAATTGCAGAGTGCTTCCATGATGACGTCAGTACATCCTGATGGCCATACTCACAAAATAGACATCCGGTGTTCCATTTTCATAATTTGCAGTTATGTTAAATTTTGGAAGAAATGCCTGTAGAAAGAGTTTAGTTTAGGGATAAATTAGTGATAGCAAGCACAGAGATGATATCGGGAAAATGGCAAGTCATTTGTTCACTTGTGATCGCTCCTTCGAACTCTGTCTTTTACTGAATCTCATGAAACAATGAAAGTGTCCCCGTAGTAAAATAAGCACCAAACACAATGAAATCTAGGGAGCAAATAACAGGCAGTCTTAATTCTGGAAAAAAGGTAGGGGAAGGGAATGGCACAAGTCACACTGTACAGTAGCTACAATGTATTCAGTTCAAGGGGTCTGATCAGATCTGTAGGACTAATTAGGAGTAAACTGCCATAGGATAGTAACTCGCACAACTGTTTTGAGAACCAGAGGTAATAATCCTGGATAGAGCTCTGGTCAAGGCACCAAGTAGAAATTATTCTCCACTGGTTAACAAAAACATTATGTGCTAACATAAAAAAGAAGTTATGTACTCAATATAACATTCCATGCGAGTTGTTCCATCTTACCTTCATTTTCCACGGATGGGTTCGGAGCCGATCCTCGGCTCCAACACAGCCAACTAGCAAGCTCAAAGTTCTCCAGCAGCTCGAGACCCAACCCCTTATCCCACAATGCACTGCTGGAATTACCTCAGATCTTGTTTGCTGCGTACCATATAGAAGTACAATAATTATTCTGCCTAGGAATGAAGACGCATTGAAAAACCAGGATGAAGCCAAACTCCAGGTCAACTGCCAGCCAGGAGGGGGAAGGAGGGAGGGACGTGAGAATGAAGGCGAGATGGAACAACTCGCATGGAACGTTATGGTGAGTACATAACTTCTTTATGTGAAAGTTGTTCAATCTCGCCGTTCATTCTTCACTGATGGGTAGCGTCCCTAGCACCCTGATCTTGGGTGGCTCACGGAAGTACACTCTTCAGAACCGTAAAACCAAATGAAGCCCCGTCCCTGGAGACCTTATCCACTTTTTAAGTGTGAGGTTTAGACCATGTGGCTGCTGCACAGTGTCTTCATTGAAGGCCTCATGTGAAAAGGACCTTTTAGAAAAGCCTTAGACAATTGGGGAGCCATAATATTCAAACCATCAATTCCTAGATGGAAATTAGACATGGCAGCTAATTGCACTCGCACCGTAACAGCCGCTGCTCCTTTGTTGAAGATTTCTGTCAAGAATTGTAAGAAGACAATGGTGCTTGGTAAGGGTCAATGTTGTGGGAAGAAGCTCAAATGGAAAATCTCTTCCACTTACTACGATACAATTTTCTAGTGGAAGGTTTATGTGAAGCCAACAAAATTTGACTAGTGTCATGGGAAAGATTACAGAGCCTGGCTATGCGGTGAATTGGAGCAGTCAAGCGGTTAGCTTCAGTGTCTGCAAGGATGGATAAAGATCCCCTGATGGATGTGTCAACTAGTCCGGAACCGGGTCCAGGATCCATGGATCTTCCAGAATGTGATGGTAAAGAAACGTAAACCAAATCTGCCGAGGCCAATGAGGGGCTATAAGGATGATCGTCCGTCCCAGCGACTTTGCTTTCTGTAAGAATCTGGGTATCAGGGGAATTGGTGGAAATGCGTAGAGCAGACCCGGGGTCCAATCGTGGACAAGAGTATCCCTTAGGGAGTGACCTGGCGTGGGAATCTGGGTAAAATAGCTTCTGCATTTGTTGTTGATGTGAATGGCAAACAGGTCGCAGGAAGGCTGGCCTCAATTGCGGAAGATCCTGTCCACAATCTCTTGTTTGAGGGACCATTCGTGGGGCAATAAAATTGCTCTGCTCAGTCTGTCCGCTATGACTTTGGATTTTCCCGGGATGTGTGTTGCTAACAGAAAGCGCTGGGATGACACTGCCCACTGCCGTACTCGGAGGGCTTCTTGGCAACGGGGATAAAACTTGGTCCTGCCTTGCTTGTCCAGGTACCAGACCACTGACATGTCTGTCTGTATTGCAACTGTCCCTAGAGGAAGAGAGTGTCCTGAAAGTATTGCAATGCTAGAAGTACTGCTCTCATCTCCAGGACATTGATATGCAGATGTGATTCTTGATCTGTCCATGTGCCTTGGGCAGTCTTTCCCTGCAAAAGCCACCCCACCCTATCAGGGAAGCGTCTGTGGTCACAGTGGCAACTGGAGGGGGGGGAACATGAAATGACGTCCTATTGTGACATGGAGACGTCAACCACCACTGAAGAGCCTTCTTGCAGGAATTCGTTATCAGGATCATGCGACTCATTGGAAGTTCTTGGTAAGACCATTGCGTGAATAGAAGCCACTGAAGGAGGATTCTCATATGCATCCTTACTAACGGGATTGCTAAAATAGCTGCCACCATCAATCCTAGAACTTTCAATACCTCTACAGCTGGTGCTCTGCTCTTTGATATCAGGGACATGATGTGTTGGCGAAGAATACAAATGCTTTCTGGTGGAAGACGAAGAGTGGTGGTTGATGTGACTAATTCTGTCCCTATAAAAACGATATGCTGCGATGGCAACAACGCAGACTTTTCGAAGTTGACTGTAATGCCTAGCCATCGCAGAGTGTCAAAGTAGCCTCTCTCGCTTGAAGAAGTTGATGCCTGGTGGTGGAGGTAAGGAGCCAATCGTCCAAATACGGAAACACCTGGAATCCTAGATGCCTCAGGTGAGCCGTGACTACTGCCATGCACTTGGTGAACACTCTGGGGCTGTAGTGAGACCAAAGGGCAGAGCTCGTAATTGATGATTGGCTCCTAGCCGGAAACGCAGGTGATCTCTGGATGGCCTGGCTATCTTTATGTGGTAGTACACATCCTTGAGATCGATCGAGCACTTCCAATTGTCCTTCCCTAGAAATGGGAGTATGGACTGCAGCGTGACCATTCGGAACTTCTCTTTTCTCACAAATTGGTCGAGTTTGCCGAGATCCAAAATGGGTCTCCAGTCCCCTGTTTTCTTTGGAACCAAAAAGAATATTGAGTAAGTTCGAATCCTGTCTGGTCTGCCGGGACTGGATGACTCTTCCTAGCAATTGGCGTACCTCTACTGTTGGGTGTCCCATGTGACTGGGTGAAACGTCCGGGATTTTTTTGACGGGAAGGGGCTGGGTGGGAATGCTATTCTACCTGCTTCTGAGAGCATTGCTGATTTCAATAAGACATTACAGTTGCTTGAGAGAAAAGTGAGTGCATTTAAGCGTTTACAATGGCAACGCTTCAGTTTCCTAGCTTGTGTAGAGAGAGGCATTATTCCACAAGGGCTTAGAATTCTTAAAATGCCCTCTTATGGCAATACGTATCCTGAACTGTTAAAAAAAATGGCAGCAGCTTAATATTAAGCTGAGTTTGGATTATATGTGTCTGATGAATGATTTTTTTTCTCACTATAGAGGAGGACTATAGAAAAGAAATCTTTGCCTTAGAAAATAATATAGTGGAAAAGCCTGTCTTTTCTAATATGGCTGATAGTTACCAACAAATGCTCGATAGATTGCAAGCGTTCGATAGTCGTATGGAAGCAACCAAAAAACAGAAGTTAATGCGTGACATTAATGATTTTCAGGGAGGTAATATCTTCTCTTGGCCGAAAACAGATAACACCTCTTATGTCAACCAAAAAAAAGTTCCTCAAAGAGAAGCTCTAGATACACTCCATGAGATAGCACCAGCTATGAAAGCTCCATTAAAACTGGTTACAGGAGTGGTGCCCCCACTGCTAGTGGAGAATGAATCCATCTAGATGACATCATCTCCTCCCGTAACGTGCGCCAGCACGCTGTCTGAAGTGAAACAGAAACAAGACGGCAATGACAACGCTTCAACTAATACTGGTAAGAAGTCTCAACAACTTACCATTAACTTTGCACATAAGCGCTTTCATTTAGACCAACCTGAATTCATTATAGGGAGGTCTCCAAAATCGAGAGGACTGCCTATAGGGCAGGTGGCAAATTCAAGCAAACAAAAGAGTGAGAGCCCTTTAGGGTTGAACAAAGTAAGCCGCAAATGATAAACGGTACGTTAAACTTTCTAAGTTTGACTTACAGGAAGCTCATTATTCTTTCCTGCGTAAAGGACTTAATTATATACCTACTAGTAGTGATGGTGTGGTGTCTGCACTCACAGATTTGAAACAATTTGCTAGAAATGTCAATTTGAGACTTTTATTTGGTGACTCTGCTATCGTCGAAGAACAGTGTAAATGACGTAGTACTTTTACACCTGTTAGTGTACCTATTGTGAAGGCATTTCATGATATACGTGAATCCCAAATTAGAATTTTATATTCCAATACTGTGAAGAAAAGAACTTTTAATTTGACTTTCCATGAGTTTAAAGCGCTAGAGAGTCTGCAATTATGTAATGATATCATTATCAAACGAGCAGACAAAGGTGGTGTGGTTGTTTTAATGGACCGAGATAAGTATGTGTCAGCAGTATCTGTATTGCTTGAAGATAGTGCTGCATAAGACTATTACAAATCTAGATGTTAAAAAATGCATCACTTATGTGATTATGGTTATTTATGAATTACAGTTGAATGGTGATATCAGTTTAGATTTGTTTCATTATTTTACTGTTTCATGCCCTGTCATTCCACATTTATATGGTATCCCTAAAATTCATAAATCCATGGTGAATCCACCAATGAGACCTATTGTGTCAGATGGTGGTTGGGTAACTGAACCAATTTTGTTATATTTACAAAGACAGTTACAACCATATTTATCTCATTGTGTTACCATTTTACGGGATACCTCGGATCTATTGTGCAAGTTACATTTATGGCATAATAGTATGAAAGGTGCACTAGAAAAGTGTAAGTATTATTTTGTAACATTAGATATGGTCTCCCTTTTTACTGTTATCCCTAATGATATTGGTCTTGAATTATTGAGAGAATTTTTAGTTTCACAATCTAATCCAAACATTACGACAACTGAAAGTGCAAAAGAACCGTTTGGATCAACCCAAAAGTACCAAACAAGAATGGCCAAACGGAAAGTACCTTCACAGCACAGATAGCAAAATAAATCCACCGGAACCAAAATAAAATCCAGATATTTTAATGAATATCCACACTACTTTCGTTGAGCGCTTTCACTCGTCACAGCGAGTTTCATCAGAACAATAATTACATGCACCAGTGATCAATTTATATAAAAAATGGCGCCAAACATTTCATTAATTAATAAAAATACCCCTTTCAAAGCTTATATAACAATATAACAATATATATATATAACAATGTAATGCAATAAGCTTACTGAAACTTTTTTTAAAAGCTTTTTTTAAAAAACACATAAATATGTCCCCTAAATCGTTTGTCTGTTAATATTAAGTATAATACATGAACTATTTACCCCCTGATGTTTATTAATGTTAGCATATGTAATATTTGAAGTTATGTAGCTAAAATCTAATTTAACTATTCAACAATAACAATGACTTTATTGAAAAGAAGTCATTTATACCTGGAGCTGTGTTAGCATCCGTTAGTACCTGCCAAAATAGTTCCCTATAAGCTAGGTAGTTTTTCAAGTTTCCACCCCTAGGATTTCTCTTAATAACTTCTAATATGGCAAACTTGAATTTGTGCTCTGCTCCTTTTTCCACCGTATGCCTTGCTAAGGCGTTCTTTGTATCTTTCCTTTTAATGCAATATAGATGTGAGTATATTCTTTGTCTAAATTGTCTCTCGGTCTTCCCTATATAAAATGAGGGACAGACTGTACACAAAGCAATATACACTAGCATTTTAGTCCTGCAGTTACCCTTAGATGTGTACTTTCCGTTTGGCCATTCTTCTAATCCAAACATTAGACATACTGAAAACATCTGCTGTCTTATGGATGTAATATTGAAAAATAATATATTCTTATTTAATGATTCTCTGTTCCTTCAGCTTACTGGGGTAGCTATGGGTACCTCGATAGCTAATACTTATGCTAACTTGGTCCTTTATCAATGGGAGAAGAATTACATCTATAGTGATAGAAATCACTTTGTTAACAAAATATGCTTTTACCAACGTTTTGTGGATGATTGTTTTATGATATAGGGTGGTACTTTGGATGAATTAAATGATTTTTTGAATTATTTGAATTCAACTACAAATTTTTTAAAATTTAAAATGGAAACATCTGATAGTACTATAGTCTTTTTAGATGTTAGGTTGCAGATACATGAAGGCTTTATACATACTAGTATGCATAGGAAAGACGTTTATTCTGGTAAATATACCCATAATGGTAGTATGCATGCACCACACACGTTTAAAGGTATAGTTAAATCTCAATTTAGTAGAGTAAGCAGATTAAACACTGATGATACTGTATTCTCCCTACGATTGGATGAGATGACAGATGATTTTATATCTAGTGGATATGATGCACATTTATTATCTAGTTTAAAACATAACGTAGTGATAGATAGAAAGACTTCTTTGAAACCAACTTTTTTAGAAGGTATGGTTAAATTGAGCAATAATGATAATATAAGGAATAACCAAAAGGCAGCTATTAGGTATGTTATTTCTTTTAATGTAAAGACAAGTTCTATTAAAAAGATTATATTTAAGAATTGGGCCATTCTTATGGCCTCGGATGAACTGAAGGCTATTTTAGGTGATAAACCATGTTTTGCGTACAGAAATATGAAGACCTTAAAGAGCATGCTATGTTATAAGGATTTTTGTAGATCCATGTATGTACCCCATTTCAGTGAATTTATGGTACTTATAAGTGTTTTAATTGTGTATGTTGTGTGGATATTTTTAATAATGATAGTGACATTTTTGTACATCCTACCAATGGTAGAATTTTTAGGTTTAAAGTATCTGCTACTTGTAATGCATCTTTTGTTGTTTATTTGGCTACATGTGTCTCATGTCCTTCATTTTATGTAGGTAAGACTACCCATAAACTAAAGGAACGCATCACTGAACATAAATCGGAGATTAGGAGATGCTATGATAAGAATGCTTTGTATAAGCATTCATCTAGTTTTGGTAATGAGCATAAATTTAGGTTCAGGGTGATTGACATTGTATATCCTACATTAAGAGGTGGTGATATTAATAACCACCTAGAGACTAAGGAGTATGAATGGATTTTGAGATTTGCTGCCGATTCACCCCCAGGTTTGAATAGCATGGTTAGCCTTAAACCGATATTAGTTAAATTACAAAACACTAGACTGTGATATAAATGTATATGAATATTGAATGAATCTCTTATGTTTTTAGAATATGTTTTATAACATGAATTATATTGTATACTCTGTAATTTATTTTGTATTTGTGTTGTCACATGATTTCATTGGGCTGCTGGTCATGTGACTGTTGACCTGTATTTAAACTGTGAATTTTTGATGTTTATGTATTAGTATTGAAGAAGGGTTCTACCCGAAAGCTTTGCTTTATAAAGTGGTTTTCTCTACCAAGTGTGTTTGTTATATTTAGCCAGGCTTTTGGGTACAATGATATCAGACACCCGACTGCCTCCAGAGTAGGACAGTCGGGCCTCTCTTCAGCAGCGCTGGTAGGACTGACCAGAGAAATGATCTCAGTCACCCTGGTGCTGCGGACCCCCTCTGCCGCGAGGGCGGCGTCTTCCACTGAAACCCCTTCTCTGCCTCTGGAGGGGGGCTCTCCACATGTGCCTTGAAAGGCTCCTTGAGCTTTCCGAAATCACATCTTTCCTCCCCTCCAACCTTTAAGAAAGGGTAGAGTGGGGGTGGAAAACGGACTCCCGACGGCAGACAGAGTCTTTCCTTCTTGCTCACACCAGGTCAAAGTCTCCTTCACCTTTGGCCCAAACAAAGATGAGCCGTCAAATGGGGTATTAGTAAAGGAAGACTTGAAGGGTTCCGCGAAGGAACAGAGTCGCATCCAGGCATGCCTACGAAGAGCGATTCCTGTACCTGCGGCTCTACTCGAACCATCAGCTGCATATGATAGGAGACGCATGGACGAGTGGACTATCAAATTGAGGATAGAGAGTTGAGTGGCAATCTTGTCAGATACACTCGTAGCTACAGCACCCTGAAGAGAATCTCCCAACTCCTTAAAGGAGATCTCTCTGCGGTCTGGTAAAATGTGTCAAGTAGTTCAGTGATCCGAGTGAGAAAGTCGATAAACCGAACGTGCGTTTCCCATATCTATCCATGATCCTAGATTCTCGGTTAGGAGGATGGAATAGATGAGGAAGTCTCAAGACATTTCCTTTTTGGTGGCTGCCGCCACCACCATGGCATCAACAGGGACTCCCGTGGTCAAAAAGGACTTATCCACGGGGGCAAAAATAAACTTAATAGGCCTCCTAGGAACAGGATCCATAGATTCTAGTGACTCCCACACCCTACGAGAGACCAGATCCATAAGCTCATCGTAGGGTGGAGATACCCAAGAGGTGGAAGGTTGAGACCCGAACGCCTTCAGGAGAACAGACTAGTCCTCAGAAAGGCTCTTGGACTGTCAATCACCCCTCTGCCTAAGAATTTCAAGAATCTCCGCAAAGGAGATGTCCTCAGAGGGGGATCTAGGGAACCCTTCAGATTCATCCAAGTCAGTGTCCGATGGGAGAAACACCTGGGGGGGTGTCCAAATGCCTCCTCTTGCATAATCTCTTCCTGGGAACCTCCTCAGGGGGAACTTCTGGAGAGGTCTTAGAAGAGCAGGGAGAGCCCTGTGGAGCTACCTGAGGCTCAGGGTCTCTACGCTTGGGATGACCGGAGGAGACAGACAGAAACTGACACAGGCACTTCAGGGGAAGAACAGGCCAGACCTTGAGATGAGGAAGTCTTAAGAGACAACACTCGCCTCATGGCTTCGAATGCATCTCAGCTCCAATGAGAAGGATCAGACTGAGCCGCAATCTCCTCCAGCACCGTAGCCGTGGGCTCCGAGCCTAAGGTAGGAGCCGATCTCACCCAAGCTGAGGCCCAGAGAGGAAGAGTCGGCACCGACAAGTCGGTGTGGCTATCCTCCCCGGACCCGATTGGACAGTGTCAGCTCCTAAAGTCTCCAGTCGGCGGCAAGAACGTCCGAGCAGATGGAGCAGACGACACTAGAGCAGGTGTCGGCTCCAAGGGATCCACTATGAGCAGGTCGGCCTCCTTCGGCTCCGAAGGTCCAGTATGGCATGGAGGAGAGCAGACAAAGCAAGAGTAGTGGTCTTCGGCTCCGACGGTTGGGTCTGAGCCGACAGCAATTTAGCTAGGCCTGGTGCCTTTAAGTTTCTGAACCAGCCGGTCCATATCCAGATCAGAAAGGCTGACAGATGACCTGGAAGAGTGAACAGATGGAGCCGATTGGAGCAGTAAAGATGGAGGTTGTTCAGCAACCGGTTCCAGAGCAGTGTCCCGGTTCTGAAAAGAACAGACCATCGGCTCTGAAGGCAGTGGAGTCGAAGTCAGCACACTTTGACCTTTTTCCTTTTTTAGACCTAGATTCAGAGGAAGATTTGGATGATTTGCTGGCCCCATCCTGGTCAGACAATGCCTCAGAAAAAGGGTGTTTGATAATACCCCTATCAATTAACTTCCTCTTCCTTTCTGCTAGCACTCTGGTGATAAAGGAGTCACAGATACTGCATTACTCTTGCAGGTGCACCTCACCCAAACAGTAAACACACTGCACATGGGCATCCGTGATGGACATTTTCTGTCCGCAGTCTGGGCATTTTTTAAACCCAGACTTTGGATGTTTATCTTTTTCTTCACACATTTTACAATTTCTACTAAATGGAACACACCATTTAACTATGAGCTATTTTAGAAATCTTTAACTAACTCACACAAAACACACACAGCCCAAAAGGGGCAACTAACAACTATATCAACATAAACAGGATTAAGTAACCCAATAACAGGAGTCTCAAACTAGGAACACTAACAACTATAAAAAGAGATCCTAAGGCCAAAGGGCCGAAGGCAAATAAAGATTTTACTGAGGAAAGGGGGGTGAACACAGAAAACTACTATCTACTAGCTAGTAATATCTAGTATTTTAGAGTAATCAAAAATATATAAGAAATTGAAAAATACAACTTGCTGAAAGTTGAAAACTCCCAATAACAGTCTCGAGCAAAGCTGGAAACCAAGAGATCCGTGCCGCGGCAAACTAGATCTGAGGTAATTCCAGCAGTGCATTGTGGGATAAAGGGTTGGGTCTTGACCTACTGGAGAAAGTACAGTTTTGTACCTACCATAAATGTAGATGTTCGAGGATTCCATTGCTGCAGTCCTTACTATTGGGTATAGTCCGCGTCCAGTCGGCCCGAATACCAGAGTATAAGGCTGACGTCGGTCATGTCGCCTTAGACTGACGTCAGTACGTCAGGGTACTAATGCGCATGACCGACGTCATATCCTCAGTCTTTTCTTGCCCCAGATGTCAGAAGACCCTAAAAAGACAAGGCCCAAAATACCTGCACCAAAAACATGTACAATATATACAAGAATATATACAAAAATATAAGCATGGAAACTCACCTACATAACCACCCCTAAACACAGAGGGAAGGAGGGAGGTAAATTGGACTGCAGCAATGGAATCCTCGAACATCTACATTTATGGTAGGTACAAAACTGTACTATGTTCTTCGTTTTCCATTGCTGCAGTCCTTACTATTGGGTAGAATCCCAAAGCAGAGGTAAGGGAGGCTGGCAAATTATAAAGAAGGAGGAGCTGACAACATGCCTTGCAAAACAGCTGTGGCAAAACCAGCCCTAGACTTAGAGTAGATAGGAAGGTGATAATGCTTAGAGAAAGTATGCACAGAACTCCAAGTAGCTGCTTCCAAAATATCCTTAGTTGCCACCCCTTAGAAATGCTGTTGAAGTGGCAGTAGCCCTAGTGGAATGAGGCCTAATCCCAGCTGGAATCTCCTTGCCATGATGGGAATAACAAAATGCAATGCAAAAGCCAATCCACCTAGAAATAGTTTGTTTTGACACAGGCTTGCCCTGTGAACTCAAAGCAAAAGAAACAAACAACTGCTGAGACTGCCTAAAATCCTTAGTCCTGCTTAAATAATAACGCATTGCCTGTGCACATCTAAAGTGTGCAAAATCTTTTCCCCTTTATTTTGAGGGTCTGCATAAAACGTAGGCAAATGAATAGTTTGGTTTAAAGCCACACTAGAAACCACCTTAGGCATAAAGGAAGGATTAGTACGTAATGATACCCTATCCTTATGGAAAATCAAAAAGGGCTCTACTGCCATAAGGGCCTGCAACTCAGACACCCTCCTTGCAGAAGTAATAGCCAACAGAAAAGCAGTCTTCCATGACAAGTATTTCAATTCAGCAGTAGCTGCAGGCTCAAAAGGTTGTAGAGTAAGTTTTTCCAACACATAATTGAGATCCCAAGCAGGAGTAGGAGCTCTACGTGGGGGTCTTATATTCTTTGCCCCTCTAAGAAACTGCTTGAACAAAGGATGCGAAAACAAAGGTGGGTCACAATCATAGTGAGCTGAAATTGCTGCAGCATGAATCTTAATAGAAGAGAAGGACAACCCTTTGTCCAATAACTCGGTAAGATATTGAAGAGCCACACTCAGATTAGGCTCAGAAATCTCCAAATTCTTTGCTGTACTCCAAAATAAAAATCTCTTCCATTTTGCTGCGTACACTCTCCGTGTACTAGGTCGTCTAGCTTCCATAATCACATTTAAAACTTGTTGAGGAAGTCGAGACCTGCTGTGTTTCAACACAGAATATGCCAGGCTGTTAGATGAAGAGAGTGAAGCTTGACATTGAGCAGATGACCGTCCTTCTGAGATAACAGATGAGGAATCAGAGGTAAAGGCCATGGAGGCTTCTTTACCAGACTCCGTAGTAGTGGGTACCAGTGTTGCCGAGGCCAATCTGGAGCTATCAAAATCATCCTTGGCCTGTCTTGTCTGACCTTTAATAGTACCTTTGGAAGAAGAGGCAGAGGTGGAAAGGCATACACATGAAGATTTTCCCAACTGAAAGACAGAGCATCCACTTTCCAAGCTGTGTGATGAAACCCCTTTGTGCAATACTTTGGCAGCTGGTGGTTTAGTGGAGAAGCGAACAGATCTATGTCTGGTGTTCCCCATGACACTGTCAATGTCTGAAATACATGAAGATCCAGGTTCCACTCGTGGGGATCCATGATTTGTCTGCTTAACACATCTGCTAAGGAGTTCTGTGCTCCTGGCAGAAACCTTGCCTGAAGAGTTAGTTGCAAGCTTAGCGCAGTCTCCCATAAAATCATTGCTTGCCTGCATAGAGGATAAGAATGTGTTCCCCCTTGCTTGTTGATGTACCACATGACAGTTGTGTTGTCTGTTAGAATCAACACCTGTCCTGGAAGAAGTAACTCCTTGAAAGCCAGTAATGCGAACTGGACTGCTAACATCTCCTTCATGTTGATATGTAGATGCTGTAGTCTGGCAGGCCACTTGTCTTGTATCCACTTTCCATTTAGATGAGCTCCCCAAGCAATGTCCGAGGCATCTGTCGTTAAAATCTGACTCGCCTCTGGCCGGGTCACAGAGAGTCCCTTGTTTAGGTGACATTCCTGAGCCCACCACAAAAATTCTCTTTGAAGGCAAGGTATTATGGGAATGACAGTGTCTAAATCCTGGCAGTGCTGTGTCCATACATATTTGAGATACCATTGTAACTTCCTCATATGCAGTTTGGCATTGGGAAGCACCAGAATACTAGATGCCATGAACCCTAATGCTTGAAGGACTGTCCCTGCAGTCAGCACGGACTGATGAGATAGTTGATGGAAGTAAAGTGATAGACTCATTTGTTTGTCCGGGGTTAAAAGGCCATCTGGGCTGCTGTATTCAGTCTCACACCCAGAAAGCACATGTCTTGAGAGGGTACTAGACTGGACTTTATTTCGTTCACAGAATACCCTAGGCATCTTAGCACTGCTATAACATATTCCAGATGCTGTAGAAGGTCTTCCTTTTCTTGAGCCAGAATCAGGCAGTCGTCTAAGTAAGGATAGATTTGAATTCCTTGTAGCCTGAAGTAAGCTATCACTGGAGCCAGAACCTTTGTGAATACTCTGGGCGCAGTAGATAAGCCAAAGGGCAATGCAGAGAACTGATAATGAGAATCTCCAGCTCGAAACCGCAGATACTTCCTGCAACTTAGCCTGATAGGCACATGAAGGTAAGCTTCCTTGAGATCTAAAGTTACCATCCAGTGATCTTTGCCCAGCAGAGGTAAAAGCTGTTGTAACGTCAACATCTTGAACTTGGGAATGTCCAGATAAGTGTTGAGGAGAGATAAATCCAAAATTGGTCTCCACGTGTTCCCCTTCTTTGGTACTAGGAACATGCGGAATAAAATCCTAGGCCCCTTTCTGATACAGGGACTGGCTGAATGGCCCCCATTTGGAGTAACTGAGAAACTTGCTTGTGAGCCTCTTTTCTTTGTGGAGGAGGAACGTCTGGCATGCCTTTGAAAGGTGGCATTGTATGGAAATAAAACCTGTAACCGTGGTGAATGATGTCCAACACCCATCTGTCTTGAGTAATTAAATCCCAATTTTCTTTGAAAAGAGACAGTCGTCCTCCCAAAGGAGCTGCCAGAGGAGAATCTACTGGCAGCTGAAAAGGCAGGTCATTGGGTCTGTTTACGAAAGGACTGACCCCTGCCCTCACCAGAAGTCTGAGCAGGTGAACTCCCTGTTCTAGGCCTAAAAGAACCTTGAGCCCTGCCCCTACCACGTCTAGACCTACCCCTAGACTGGGAGTCATAAGCAGGATATGTCCACCCCTTAGCAGGCCAATTTCTACTAAACTTCGTGGCTGTACCTGCAAAAATCCTTAACAGTTTGCATAGACTTAGCTTTGTCCTCCATTTTCTTTAAAACTGCTTCCACAGGCGAACCAAACAACACATCAGACTGTAAAGGTGCATCCAAAATCCTTGTCTTAACATGCTCAGCCAAATTCTGATCCCTCAACCAGGCATGCCTGCGAAGAACAGAACTAGTGGCAGCCACCCTCGAGGAGGCCTGCACAGCATCAAAGCCACATTGCAAAGAATGCTTGCCCACTTGTTCAGACACATAAACCAAATCCAGCAACTCTTTACACTCAATACCTTCCGCCAAAGCATCCACCTTAGATTTCAATTGTGAAAGGAGATAAATTTGATATTTCAGCATGTGAAACTGACAATTCAATGCTCTCATGGCTAGAGTGGAAGAAGTATACAGTTTCTTACCCCACCTATCCAAAGCCCTCGCCTCTTTGTCAGTGGGAACAGGATTTCTAACCACAGAGGCTTTAACACCTTTAGGCCCCTGAGAAACAGTTTCTGGGTCGCCCTAGGACTCTTAAACAAATACTTATGAGCTTCGGGCACCCTATAGTACCTATCAGGTTTAACAGGAGCAGGAGGCAAAGAATCAGGGTTCAGGAAGCCTCTGCAAAAACATCTTCCACCACAGTCAACACAGGAGGTATAGCTAAGGGCCTATGCTGGGGTAAAAACAAGAATTCCCTAAGCCTCTTCCTGGAATCAGAGTAATCCTGGCCTTCCCATTTAAAGTGCTCCCTCATGGAATGCAGAGTCTCTGAAAATGAAAAATCCTCAGGAGGAGAAGCCGAAGGAGTGGCATCATCCACATCAGAATCAGAATAAGGAGGATACTCCTGCAAATCATCCGCAGAAGACTCAGAAGCCTCCGAACCCTGTTCAAAACTGGCAAACTCTGGTTCCACCCTAGGCCTCTTATCAGGAGGGCCCATAGAACCTCTAATCATAGTAATCAAATCTTCTGCCATTTTAAGCATATGTTTCTTAGGTACAGAACCCGAAAAGCTAGGAGAAGACCCCACTGAAGCTGAAATTGGCCTACCTCTAAAAGAAGCTTTAGCAACAGAAGGAGAGGCTCTAACTACTTTGGGAAGAGAGGGAAGAATAGGTACCTGAGAAGCCCCTCAGCCTGGCCTGCCTCCTGAGAGGGACATCCTGTAACAGTAAAGTTTCTGCCGGAGACTCCATAGAAACTCCTGGCAAAACCTCTGGCTCCACTGAGCCTCCTAAAGAACCGACGTCCGGGACTGCCGGTTCTTCAACCCTAGGCTTCGCTGTTTTGTCCTTGCGCTTCTTGGAAGCGGGCGTCGGAGCATCCGACGGCATTTTATAATTACAACGTTTCCCAAACACTAACCTGGCACAGTCTAACCTCCTCTTAATAGTGCGTTTGTTAAACCTAGCACAAGAGCGGCAACCAACAACGTCGTGCTCAGGCCCTAAACAAGGTATACACAAAGTATGGAAATCCTTATGCGGTATCTGTTTCCCACAAGAAATACAGTTATTCACTTTTTCTGACATCCGGTTAAATACTGAGGCAAGAAAAAACCAAAATGTTCCCCAACGGGGTACTTAGCCAACTCTGATTCGGTCTGAAACTCCGGTTTCGGAAATATCTCAGAACGCCAACCTGCACTCGCAAAACTGCTTCTGCATCGGACCATGCGGCAAAAAAGACTGAGGATATGACGTCGGTCATGCGCATTAGTACCCTGACGTACTGACGTCAGTCTAAGGCGACATGACCGACGTCAGCCTTATACTCTGGTATTCGGGCCGACTGGACGCGGACTATACCCAATAGTAAGGACTGCAGCAATGGAAAACGAAGAACATCTTTGAGCTTGCTAGTCAGCCGTTTCGGAGCAGAGGATCGGCTCCAAACCCATCAGTGAAGAATGAACGGCAAAATGAACAACTTCACATCAACTGATCTGTGCTGTCTAGTTCAACCTGTGGGTTATCAAATATGACATCCTCCAATTCTAAAGACTTCAGCAACAAGCTTGACCTCCTCTATCCATAATCAGCCCCACATTACCAAAACGACCTCAGATCTAGTTCGCCCCCTCCTCCACCCACTAAATTTAGACCTTGAGGGGGGAAAAAACAAATCAAAGAAAAAAAAAATAAAACAAAGACCAAGAACTCAAAGAAAGTGGGCTCCCAGGTTAATCCCCAAGGTAACAGACTAGCCCAAAAATGGGGGAGGGGGGGGGACATGGTTTAACCAATAAAATTATTCCAATCCTGAACAAAATACCAAACATAATTAAATCAAAAATACCCTAAAACATAACACTATGCAAAGTTAAAAATTATACAATCTTCCATAAGACAGCATCATTCCTAAACACACACATACAAGCAGAGCATGGTGTACATTACCACATGACATCAGGATGTGTAGAAAGTAGCAATTTATAAAACGGAAGTGGGGATGGTATAAGAGAGCATGTAAAGGAGTAGCTCATGAGACATACGATTTGTTTTTTTATATATCTTACAGTAAAAAAAGACTGAATCACTCCAGGAGCCCCACTCCCCCAAACGTATGCTTTTCTATTTAAAATGTTATTATCCAGGGTGTAGCACCAATACTACGGACTGTTTAGGCTCAGCCAGTGTGTTACAAAAGACAGGAAAAACACACACACATGCACACAAAATCTGTAAACAATGTTTATATAAAATTTACTATGTTCTACAAATGAGCTTAAGGTCAATAAAAAAAAAAAAAAAAAAAAAAAGAAAAGACATCCAAGTCTACTTAACAGGAAGTTTATGTACTCACCATAACGTTCGATGTATGTAGTCCATCTCGCCTCACATTCTTACCCGTGGGTTCGGAGCCGAATATCGGCTCCGACTCGGCCAAACTTTTCTAGCTCGAAGTCTTCTATTGGCTGGGCTAAGCAATTATCCCATGCTGCACTGCTCCATATCCCCAGATCTAGTTTGCTGCGAACACTCATTCATACCCCATGCATACACAATATCCAGGTAAAAAAGAATAAGCTAAATGTGAAGGGAACTCTGTAAATAGAAACCTAACCTCCAGATCCTCCAGGAAGGGGCAAGGTGGGTGGGTAAGTAAGAATGTGAGGCGAGATGGACTACATACATCGAACCTTATGGTGAGTACATAACTTTCTGATGTTGTGTAGTCCAATCTCGCCTACATTCTTACCCGTCGGACAGCGTCCCTAGCACCTACATCCTGGGTGGCTCATAGGAAAATACTCCAGAGTACTGTGGAACCAAAGGACGACCAGCCTCTAGATACCACGTCCAATTTGTAAGGAGTAACAAATGTGGGTGGAGAAGCCCAAGTAGCTGCAGCACATATATCATCCATCGACCATCTGGATTGATAGGCCGTAGATGTGGAAACAGCCCGAGTAGAGTGAGCCTTGACCGGAAATGGCAGGTCTTTTCCTCCTGCGGAGTAAGCGAAAGAGATGCAACTAGATATCCACCTGGATAGGGTGATTTTGGAGACAGGGGACCCAATTTTGTTTTCCGAAAAGGAAACAAACAATTGATCAGACTTTCAGATATCTTTTGTACGGTGTAGATAGAAACGTAACTGTTTGTGTACATCCAATTGATGAAATTTAAATTCTGCCTTGTTTGATTAAGATTAGATACGGAAGCCACTTTAGGAAGAAAAGAAGGATTTGGTCTACTAAGAGAAACCCTGTCCTTATGGAAGATCAAGTATGGGGGTTTGATAAAAGGGCTTGAATTTCTGAAACTCGCCTGGCTGACGTGATTGCTATTAAAAAGGCTGTTTTCCAGGTCAAGAATTTCAAATCACAGGTAGCTGCAGGCTCGAAAGGTGGTAAAGGAAGGGCTTGTAGAACAAATTTGAGATTCCAGGGCATGATAGGTTCGGAGACCGGAGGACAGAGTAACAGAGTACCCTTCAGGAAAGCCTTACAGAGTCTGTGAGCCATGAGTCTAGGCTCATTAGCAACATGAAAATTGGAGATTGCTGCCAATTGAACTTTTATGGTAGCTAACGCGGAACCCTGATGGAAAAGCATAGACAAAAACTCAAGACTGAAGCAATCGGGGCTGTGTAAGGATCAATTCCTTGGGTATGCGCCCAAATAGAAAACCTCTTCCATTTGCTAGAATAAATCTTCCTAGTAGAAGGCTTATGAGAGGAAGATAAAATGTGAACTACCTCCGGTGAAAAATGATGAAGCCTAACTAACGATGGAAGTGGAGTAGCCAGGCTGTCAACCGGAGTGTCATCAGGGAGGGGTGGAACTGTCCAGACATGTGTGTCAGTAAATCTGGTTGTGGGTCCAGAATCCAAGGAGTGTCCACAATGTAGGGTTGGAGAAAGGGGAACCAGACTTGACGAGGCCAGTGTGGAGCAATCAGAATCATTCTGCTTCCCCAAGGATTGTGCTTTCTGAATCACTTTTGACAGCAAGGGAAATGGAAGGAAAGCATAAAGCAGACCGGAGGGCCAATCGTGAACTAGAGCGTCCCTGGGTGACTCCCCCTGTGGGGGGATCAGCGTGAAGTAGCTGCTGCATTTGGCATTGAGGGGGCTGGCAAAAAAGTCGCAGCAAGGCTGACCCCATCTGTTGAAGATTCGTTGTGCAACTAGACGATTCAGGGACCACTCGTAAAGCATGAGAATAGCCCTGCTTAGCCTGTCCGCTATCATGTTGGACTTCCCCGGAATGTGCGCTGCCACCAGAAACCGTTGGGAAGATACTGCCCACTGCCACACTCACATGGCCTCTCTGCATAGGGGGTAAGATCTGGTTCCCCATTGCTGTTTAGATATCACACTACTGACATGTTGTCAGAGTGTATTGCAATCGTCCCTAGAGGCAGAAAGCTCTGAAGTGCCTGCAACGCCAGTAGCACCGCTCTCATCTCTAGGACGTTGATATGCAGGTGCATCTCGTGATCTTGCCACGTGCCTTGGACTGTCCTGCCAAGATAATGCCCCCCCCCCCAATCTGGGAGGCGTCCGTGGTCACTGTGGCAATCGGGATGGGTGGAACAAAGGGTTTTCCCGTCCAAATTGTTGGTGCAAAGCCACCAACTGAGATCTTGTTTGCATCTGTCCGTGAGCAAAATGGGGTGAGAAAGTGGAAATTTTTGGAGAGACCATTGAACAAAGAGGAGCCATTGAAGAAGTCTCATGTGCAATCTCGCTAGGGGACCAACATGATTGTTGCTGCCATGCTGCCATGGTCCACAGGAGTTGAAGAACCCATCTTGCCTTCGCTTTCCTCAGGGGCATCAGGGAGCGCATCTGTTGCTGTAAGACTCTGATCCTTTCCTGCGGTAAAAAAGCTCGCATTTGGACGGTGTCTAACTCTGCGCCTATAAAGGCGACACGCTGTGTGGGCAACAAGGCAGATTTTTCCCAATTTAGTGTTATGCCCAACTGTTGACAGAGTGATGGTAGCGTCCCTGGTTTGGACTAGTAGATGCCTGGTGGGGGCGGTAAGGAGCCAGTCATCCAGATACGGAAACGCTTTGAATCCTTGACGTCTCAAGTGAGCAGTCACCACCGCCATACACTAGGTGAACACCCTGGGGGCTGTGGTGAGACCAAAGGGCAGGGCTCGAAAAGTACAGTTTTGTACCTACCATAAATGCAGATGTCCGATAGATATGCAACTGCAGTCATAACATATGGGTTTGTCCTGCCTCAGGCAGCCCTCGGTCGGCCGAATTCCAAAGTCTGGGTCTGGCGTCGGCTGGTGTCGCCTCCTCTCCGACGTCAACGGCTGGAGTATAAAAGCATCAGCCGACGCCATCTTCTTCAGTGTTTCTTGCCCCAGATGCCAGGTGCCCTCCTAGGAAGGCTAAAATTGGTGAATGGATAAACAATTCCAGACATGCACAACAGTAATAAACAGATACACCATAGGAGATACCCCCAGCTAAAAGGAACAGGGGGAATGGACCCATAAAGAAAGAAAAGAGGGGAAGGAGGGAGGGAAAATCCGACTGCAGTTGCATATCTATCGGACATCTACATTTATGGTAGGTACAAAACTGTACTACGTCCTTCAAGAATGCAACTGCAGTCATAACATATGGGTTGAATACCATAGCCAAGCTGGGGGTCAATGGAGCTAAGAAAAAGATGGTGTAGCTAAAATGCCCTGCAGGACTGCCGAAGCAAAGCCTGCTCGGGATCTGGAGTATAAAGGCAGGTTGTAGTGTTTGGTAAATGTATGCACGGAGCTCCATGTAGCAGCCTCTAGAATGTCCTTTGTAGCCACTCCTCTTAGGAAAGCTGTGGATGTGGCTATAGCTCTGGTGGAATGTGGCCTAATATTGGCTGGCACACTTTTTCCATGGTAAGAACAGCAGAATCTGATGCAGTGTCCAATCCATTTTGAAATTGTTTGCTTGAAGATTGCTTT
The DNA here is from genome assembly GCF_019279795.1 of Protopterus annectens. Lineage (NCBI taxonomy): Eukaryota > Metazoa > Chordata > Ceratodontiformes > Protopteridae > Protopterus > Protopterus annectens. The sequence continues at coordinate 608,444,298 of NC_056747.1, forward strand.
TCCTTGTCTTCCAGCAGCATAGACTACAAACAGCTGGTCAGACTTTCTGGTGGCCTTAGTTCTGTCCAAGTAGTAGCGTAGTTGCCTGTGTATGTCCAAGGTATGTAGCAGTCTTTCCCCTCTATTTTGAGGATTGGGGAAGAAGGTAGGAAGGTGACTAGCTTGATTTAGAGACACCCTGGAAATTACCTTTGGCATGAAAGAAGGATTTGTTCTTAGAGAGACTCTGTCCTGATGAAAAATGAGGAAAGGAGGTACTGACATGAGTGTCTGTATCTCCGAGACTCTTCTTGCTGATGTGACTGCCAATAGAAAAAACGTTTTCCATGATAGAAATTGCATCTCTGAGGTTCCTGCTGGCTCAAAGGGAGGAAGAGATAATTTTTTCCAATATAAAGTTGAGGTCCCATGCAGGTACTGGTTGTTTTCTGGGAGGCTTGATATTCTTTATCCCTCTCAGGAACTGTCTTAGCAAAGTATGTGAAAACAGTGGTGGATCACAATTGTATCTTGCTGAGATTGCGGAGGCATGAATCTTTATGGAAGAAGATGAGAGTCCAGAATGAAACATTTCTGCCAAGTATTCCAATATCTGAGGTATACTCAGTACTGTTGTATCCTGACCCCTGTTGGCAGCCCAGATGCTGAATCTCTTCCACTTGGCTGAATAGGTTTTTCTGGTGGAAGGTCTGCGTGCTTCCAATAAGATGTCCTGAACTGCCTTGGAAAGAGTGGAAGCGGATGGAGTTAAGGTAACCTCCAGGCTGTCAGATGCAATGTTTTCAGGTTTTGGTGAACAGTCCTGTAGTTATATTGTGTTAGGAGCAGGGGCCATAGGGGCAGAGGCCACGATTTGGTCCGAGTTATGCTCAACAGCAATGGGTATCAGTGTTGCTTTGGCCAGTCTGGAGCTATCAAAATGCCTGTTGGTTGTTCTGCTTTGATCTTCAGGATCACCTTGGTCAACAGCGGCAGAGGAGGAAAAGCATAACTTTTCAGGGAATTCCAGCTGAAGGAGAGAACATCTGTTGTCCAGGCTAGAGGATGGTGAGTCCTGGTACAGAACTTTTCCAGGTGATGATTCGTGTGAGACGCAAAGAGATCTATGTCCAGTCTTCCCCATGTCTTTGTTATTTGTGAGAAAATGTGGGGATGCAGCATCCATTCGTGTGGATCCAAGAAATTTCTGCTCAGCTTGTCCGCCAGTACATTGTCCTTGCCTGGCACAAACAGGGATTGCAGGTGTATCTTCAGACACAGTGCTTTTTCCCAGAGAGTCATTGTTAGTCTGCAGAGGGGGTATGAATGAGTCCCTCCCTGCTTGTTTATATACCACATGACCGTGGTGTTGTCTGTCCTTATTAGTAAATGCCCTTGTTGCAGTGATTTTTCAAAACTCTCGATTGCATGTATCACTGCCAACATCTCTTTTTGGTTTATGTGCAGATGTCTTTCCTTTGGTGTCCATTGACCTTGAACGCATCTGCCCTCCATGTGCGCCCCCCATCCATGACCTGAGGCGTCTAGTTATAATTATTTGACCTGCTTGAGGTCTGTTGAAAGAAATGCCTTTGTTTAAATTGACTTGCTTGAGCCCACCACAAGAATTCTTTTTGCAGACATGGAATAAGTGGGATTACGTCCTCTAGGCTTTGGCTGTGTTGGGACCATAAGCTTTTCAAATACCATTGCAGCTTTCTCATATGAAGTCTTGCCAAAGGTATCAGAAGAATGCATGATGCCATGAATCCCAGGGCCTGCAGGAGTTTCCTTGCAGTAAGCTGGGAGAGCTGTGCTAGGTCTTTGAAGTACTCTGGTAACTGCTGTTGTTTTTCCTCTGAGGTAGGCCATTTGTGCTTGTGTGTCCAGTTTGGCTCCTAGGAAGATAATCTGCTGGGATGGCAGTAGTCTTGATTTCTGAATGTTGACTGTGTATCCCAAGGCCTGTAGTAATTGCATGACATAGCCCAAGTTTTTTATTAAGGTTTGTTTGTGGTCTGCTTGTATGAGGCAGTCGTCCAGGTAGGGATATATGTGAATTCCCTGGAGTCTGCAGTGTGCCACTACTGATGCCAGGCATTTCGTGAACACTCTGGGTGCAGTAGATAAGCCAAACGGCAATGCTGAGAATTGATAATGCTCTGTCCCTGCAAGAAGTCTGAGGTATCTTCTGCAGCTTTGTCTGATTGGGACATGCAGGTATGCCTCCTTGAGGTCCAGAGTGACCAGCCAAGACCCCTTGCCCAGCATGGGAAGGAGTTGCTGCAACGTCAGCATTTTGAACATTGGCACAATGAGAAAGGTATTTAGAGTAGACAAGTCCAATATAGGCCTCCATTTGTTTTCCTTTCTTGGAACAAGGAACAGTCTTGAATAAAATCCCTGGCCTTGTTCCTGAGGAGGTACCTTTTCTATTGCTTTTATACTTAATAGCTTTGTAACTTGAATGAGTGCCTCTGCCCTTTGATGGTGTGGCAGGTTTGGCATGCCTCGTCTTATAGGTAAAGTATGGAAGTGGAATCTGTAACCCTTGTCTATTAAATCCAGAATCCAGTTGTCCTTGGTTAAGATATGCCAGTTTTTTGAGAATAAGGATAATGTTCCGCCCAAGGGTGCTTCTCTCTGTGCCCTTGTAGGCGGTATGAAAGTCAAGTTATTGTGATTGTCCTTGTGGTGCAGCTGGACTGGCTGCAGCACTTCTTTGATTTGTAGGTTGCCATTGGCGGCCCCTGCAGGATCCTCGGTATTGCCCTCGGCCTCGGCCACGCCTGTTCTTTCCCCTTTGAAACTTGTCCGAGTCTGGGAAGGACCAATTCTTTGAAGGCCAGTTTCGACTGAATCTGGGTGGCTGAACCTGGAGGAAATCCTTGACTGTCTGCACTGACTTAGCTTTTTCCTCAATGGACTTTAACACATCTTGTGCATTAGCACCAAAAAGCTTCTGTTTTTCCAGAGGTGCATCAAGTAACTTTACTTTGACATGGTCTGGCAGTGGCTGATCTTTTAACCATGCATGTCTATGTATCACAGCCCCAGTCATAGCTGCCCTACATGAAGCCTCCAATGCATCATAACCACACTGAAGAAAATGATTGTTAACCTGTTGAGTGTTATGCATGTGATCCTGCAATGCCTATCAATAAGCTCAGGAGAGGCTAACTTTTTCTGTAAATCATCCAGTAAAAAATCCTGGTACTGAAACATATGAAAAAGGCAGTTAAGTGACCTCATGGCTAGGGTGGTAGAGGTATAAACTTTTTTTACCCCATCTCTCCATAGTCCTGGCTTCCCTATCCGCTGGCAAAGGATTCTTGGCAGTGGAGGTAGCCACTCCCTTGGGACCCTGTGAAATAGTTTCTAAATCCACGGAGTGGGCCTTAAAGAGATGCTTGTGAGTGTCAGGGACTCTGTAATATCTGTCTGGCTTGACAGGAGCAGGGGGGAGAGAATCAGGGTTAGCACTGGAGTCGGAGAAAACATCATCCAAAACATCCACCACAGGAGGAATAGCTAAAGGTCTGTGCTGGGGAAGCTTTAGGAAGGTACGTAGCCTTTTCCTGGAATCAGAGAATTCCTGACCCTGCCATTGGAAATGTTCCCTCATTGAGTGAAGGACTTCACCAAACAAGAAATCCTCTGGAAGAGAGGCAGAGGGAATGGATTCCTCAGCATCAGAGTCCTCACAGGCCTGGAAGGATTCTTCTTAAATGTCTGAATGCTCAGAATCCCCAGAGGCCTCATCTGAAGAGAGGTTTTCAGTTTGCTCAGTTCTAGGCCTTTTCTCTGCAGGAGGCAGAGAACCTCTGTCTGGGTGAGGCTGAGACCCCCTGATAAGGGAAATAAGGTCTGCAGCAAGAGACATTATCTGTTTATCAGAGGAGGGGGCCTGGACAGCAGGTTTAGGATGGGCCTTGGCCTGGCTGGCGGCCTTAGCACGTGCAAAGGCCTTGATGGACATAGATACAGGAGGCCTAGCTGCCCCACGTGCAGGAGTGACCTTGTCCACCGGAATGGTGTCGGGTAAATCAAGAACTTCGGATTCCGGGGGGAAATCAACAACCGGCACCGGAGAGGTCTCCGGGACCGAAGGACGAGTTAACGCTGTGTTATCGGCCTGGAGCGGTTGAATTACCGCTTCCGCAGGGACTGAAGCACTAGCGGAGGGTCTAGGAGTAGTATCGGTAGAGGACGCGGGCCGAGGATGCCGGTCCCGGTCCTTCCGTTTTTTGGAAGATTTAACTGTCGGTAGATCCGACGGTATGATATACGCGAAGGATTCGCCAAAAAAGTCTTCAGCAAATTCTGCCCGGCGCCTGAGAGTGCGCTTATTAAAGCAAGCACAGGCAGCACAGGCCGAGACATCGTGGTCTGGGCCCAGGCAAGGAAGACAGTAAGAATGGAAGTCCTTATGAGGTATTTGTTTACCACAAGACAAACAATTATTAACTTTCTCAATTTGTTCCGACATCGGCTGAGGCAAGAAAAAATGTTCCCCAACGGGGTAGATGACTCGGTACTGAAAACACAGGAGCTGACCGACCGGCACTTGCGAACTGCTTCTGCTTAGGGCACCGCGCGGCAAGAAAGACTGAAGAAGATGGCGTCGGCCGATGCCTTTATACTCCAGCCGTTGTGACGTCGGAGAGGAGGCGACACCAGCCGACGCCAGACCCAGACTTTGGAATTCGGCCGACCGAGGGCTGCCTGAGGCAGGACAACCCATATGTTATGACTGCAGTTGCATTCTTGAAGGACATCTGGAAATGACTGGCTCCCAGCCGGAAGCGTAGGTGACTCTTGGATGCCCTGTCCATTTTGACAGGGTAGTAAGCATCCTTGAGGTCGATGGAGCACATCCATACCTCCTCTCCCAACAATGGGAGAATCGATTGTAGTGTGACCATACGGAAAGTACAGTTTTGTACCTACCATAAATGTAGATGTTAGAGTGTATACCCTGCTGCAGTCATCACACTTGGGTTATCCTGTCGTCAGGCGGTCCCGCAGTCGGCCAGAATTCCAAAGTCTTGGTCCAGCGTGGGTTGCTGTCGCTTCTTCCCTGACGTCAGTGCGCCAGGGGTATATATTATGCATCCGACGCCATTTTCTTCAGTTTTTCTTGCCCCAGTTGTCAGGTGCCCCCAAAAAGGTGGTCAGTAAATAGTACCAATCTAAAAAGTTTAGCACAAGCAAAACATCCCTCAAGCTATAGGCAAATACTTCACAAAGGTAGTATCAGGTTTTAAGGTATTGTAAAGTTGTAGTTAGTTAGGTGAGAGGGGATGGAGGGAGGGTAACCTGGACTGCAGCAGGGTATACACTCTAACATCTACATTTATGGTAGGTACAAAACTGTACTATGTTCATCGTGTTACCCTGCAGCAGTCATCACACTTGGGTAGAATCCCAAAGCTAAGGATGGGAGGTGGAGTCAAACAGGGTTAGAGGAGGCTAGAAGGCCCTGCAGAACTGCAGTGGCAAAGCCAGCTCTAGTCTTAGAGTAAAGTGGTAAGTGGTAGTGTTTGGTGAAGGTGTGTACTGGTGAAGCTGTGTACTGAACTCCAAGTTGCATTTTCCAAAATATCCTTGGTTGGCACCCCCTGAGGAAGGCTGTAGATGTAGCTGCTGCCCTGGTAGAGTGGGGTCTTATACTAACAGGTACTGGTTTTCCATGATGGGTGTAGCAAAAACGAATGCAATGTCCTATCCATTTGGAAATGGTCTGTTTTGATATAGCCTTCCCTTGTGAAGCTGCAGCATAGGATATAAAGAGCTGGTCAGATTTTCTAAAAACCTTAGTTTTATCCAAGTAGTAACGTAGTTGCCTGCGAATGTCCAAGGAGTGAAGGAGTCTTTCTCCATTGTTCTGTGGATTTGGAAAGAAGGTGGGTAAAGTGGATGGTTTGATTGAGAGCCACACTGGATACCACCTTAGGCATAAAGGAGGGATTAGTTCGTAGAGAAACTCTGTCTTGATGAAAAAATGAGGAAAGGCTCTACTGCCATTAGTGCCTGAAGCTCTGAGACTCTTCTGGCTGAAGTTATTGCTAGCAGAAGGGCCGAATTCCATGATGTAAACTTTAGGTCAGCAGAGAAATCTGGTTCAAAAGGAGGTAGCGTAAGTTTTTCCAGAACAAAGTTGAGGTCCCAGGTTGGTGTAGGTGCTCTCCTGGGGGGCCTAATGTTTTTGGCCCCTCTGAGAAACTACCTTAGAAGCGGATGTGAAAATAAGGGAGGATCCGTGTTGTAGTGGGCTGAAATAGCTGAGGCGTGGATTTTAATAGATGAAAAAGAAAGTCCTTTGTGCAACATCTCCGTTAAATACTGTAGAATCTGAGGTATGTCAGGCTGAAGGGTATTTTGGCCTTTAGCTTGGTTCCAGGCGCAAAACCTTTTCCATTTGTCCGAGTAGGCTTTCCTGGTGCTGGGCCTCCTAGCTTCCAGAATAACATCCATAACTGCTTGAGGAAGAGGAGCTGGTTGGTTGCTTAGGTGATTTGCCATGCAGCCAAATTTAAGGTTTTGAGCTAGCTGTGTGGAATCTAATTGTCTTGCTGTGTGAGCAAATGAGCAATTTGTGGTAAAATCCAAGGTGGGCCCTGAGCCATATTCCTTAGTAGTGAGTACCAGTGCTGGCGTGGCCAGTCTGGGCTATGAGTATCATTCTGGGTCTCTCCTTCCTGACTTTCAGCAGGACCTTTGTGAGAAGGGGCAATGGAGGGAAGGCATATACTGTCAGGTTTTTCCAAATGAATGAGTGTGTGTCCACTTTACAAGCTTGATGGTGAAACGTCCTTGTACAAAATTTTGTTAGCTGATAGCTTTGGGGGCTGGCAAACAGGTCTGTGTGTGGCCCCCAAAACTGAGTTATCATTGCAAATACTTGTGGATCTAGTTTCCACTCGTGGGGATCCATGATGTTTCTGCTGAAGTCGTCTGCCAATGTGTTTGTTCTTGGCAGGAATTGAGCTTGTAGCTGAACTTGGTAAGCCAGTGCTGTGTTCCACAAGGTCATTGCTTGCCTGCATAGAGGGTAGGAGTGTGTACCCCCTTGTTTGTTTATGTACCACATTACTGTGGTGTTGTCCATCCTTATTGTAAGCTGTCCTGGATGCAAGAGGTCCTTGAAGGCTGTCAGGGCATTCTGTACAGCTAGCATTTCTTTTTGATTGATGTGCAGATTCCTTTGATCTGCAGTCCATATGCCTTGAACGCACTGTCCTGCCATGTGTGCCCCCCAGGCATAGTCCGATGCATCTGTTGTCATAGTTTGCCTGGCTGGGGGCAAGGTGAAAGGCTGACCCTTGTTGAGGTGACATGGCTGTGACCACCACAGAAACTCTTGTTGAAGGCAGGGAATGAGAGATATAATTGTGTCCGAGCTGTGACTGTGTTGAGACCATACGCTTTTTTAGGTACCACTGTAATTTCCTCATATGCAGCTTTGCAAATGGTATTAGTAGTATGCAAGATGCCATGAAGCCCAAGGCCTGAAGAATCTTTCTTGCAGGGAGTAGGGTCTTTGCTGCCATTGTTTTGAAATATTGAGTCAGTTGTAGTTGTCTGGCGTCAGATAAGCCATCTGGGCCGTTGTATTCAAGCTGGCACCCAGGAATGTCATATTTTGTGAGGGTACTAGTTTTGATTTCTTTTCGTTTACTCCGTACCCTAGGTAACTTGGATGTTTTACAAAAGCCAGATGCTGTAAGAGGATGTCCTTGCTTTCTGCTTGGATGAGGCAGTCGCCCAGGTATGGGTATATTTGAATTCCTCTCTCTGCAGTATGCAATTACTGGTGCCAGGCATTTTGTGAAAACCCTGGGCACAGTGGATAAGCCAAAGGGCAGTGCAGAGAATTGGTAATAGGTTGAACCTGCAATGAAACGGAGGTATCTTCTGCAATTTTGTCCGATAGGGACATGCAGGTATGCCTCCTTGAGGTCCAACGTTACTAGCCATGCTTTCTTGCCCATCATGGGAAGAAGCTGCTGTAGTGTTAGCATCTTGAATTTGGGTACTTGTAAGAAGGTGTTTAGAACTGAAAGGTCCAGAATTGGTCTCCAAGCATTGTCCTTTCTGGGGACTAGAAAGAGTCTTGAGTAAAATCCTTGACCTTGCTCCCGTGTAGGTACCAGTTGAATGGCTCTCATGTCCATGAGAGCTGTAATTTGTTTTTGTGCCTCTGCCCATTGATTTTGTGGCAGGTTAGCAATTCCTCTTATCGTTGGCAAGGTGTGGAAATGGAATCTGCATCCTTGTGAAATAATGTCTAGGACCCACTTGTCCTTTGTGATGATGCACCAGTTGTCTGAAAAAAGTGCTAACTTTCCTCCCAAGGGAGCTGCCAAGAGAGTTTTGCTTGGCCGTATGAGGTTTAAGTTATTGCGTTTGCCTTCTAGTAGTTTGGGGCCTGTCTTCTCCTCCCTTCTGTGTTGCAGTGCCCCATTGTCGAGGTTTGTAGTGGGTTTGTGGTTGTCCTCTGCCTCTTGGGCGTCTGTATTTACCGCTCTGAGGTCTGTCAGTAGCTGGAAAGGACCAATTTTTTTGTTGGCCAATTTCTGCTGAAGCGAGGAGGCTGAACCTGTAAGAAATCTTTGACTGTCTGCATAGATTTTGCCTTATCCTCCATTTTCTTTAAGACTTCTTCTGCTTTAACTCCAAATAGGACATCCTGCTGTAAGGGAGCATCTAGTAAGTTTGCTTTAACTTGATCAGGCAGAGTTTGTTCCTTTAACCAAGCATGTCTACGTATAACTGACCCAGTAACAGCTGCTCTACAGGAAGCTTCCAAGGAATCAAATCCACATTGTAAAGTATGTTTGCCCACCTGTTCAGCTGCATCCAACAGATCCTGCATTTCCTTCAATTCAGACTGTTGAGGGTGTGTGCTCATCTTTTGTTTTATTTGAGACATTAGAAATTGCTGGTAGTTTAGCATGTGAAATTGACAAGTGCTCTCATAGCTAGAGTGGCTGAGGTGTAAACCTTCTTCCCCCACCTGTCTAGTGCTCTGGAGTCTCTTTCAGAGGGTACAGGATTTTTTGCCATAGAAGCCTTAGCCCCTTTGGGACCCTGGGAGATAGTCTCTGGGTCTGCAACAGGGCTTTTGTAAAGGAATTTGTGGGAGTTAGGCACTCTATAATATCGGTCTGGTTTGGCTGGAGCAGGAGGCAGAGAATCTGGGTTTAAACTAGATTCTAAGTAAACATCATCCACAATGTCTAAAACTGGGGGGATAGCAAGTGGTCTGTGCTGAGGGAGTAAAAGAAACTGAGTCTTTTCTTTGAGTCAGAGTAGTCCTGACCTTCCCAGTGAAAATGTTCCCTCATAGCATGTAAAGTTTCCCCAAAGGAGTAGTCTTCAGAGGGAGAAGCTGAGGGAATGGAATCCTCAGCATCAGAATCTTCATAAGGGGGAAACGAGTAATCTTGTTCCTCAGAGGAGCCTGAGGAAATAGACACTTGATCAGAGGAGGCATAACCTTCCTCTTGTCTAGGCCTTTTGTCTGGTGGGGGTTGGGAACCCCTGATTAAAGAGATCAAATCTTCAGCCATTTTAAGCATCTGCTTCTTAGGCATGGGGCCTTGAACTGGAGACTGAAGTGCAGTCTTTTCTGGTTTAAGAGGGGTCTTAAGCTTAGGATACGTCTTTATGGTGAGCGTCGTCGGTCTGAATACACCTTCAGAAACCGAAGGTGTTTCTGCAACACCGGCGTCTCCAATGTCGTCGATAGGGCCTAAAGGAAATGGCTGCGTCAGCCTAGAACTGTCCGCCATAGGATCCAAAGTGGTCTCGGGTTCCAATTCTGAGGTAGCCAGGGGATGCGTAGGCACCTCACTGAAAACCGGTGAACCAGAGACCGGCCCAGCAGAGGCCTCGGAGTTTGGCTTGGGTCTAGGCTGCCTGTCCTTATCTTTGCGTTTTTTGTGCACGCCGGTAGTCGGTTGCTCCGACGGCATAGTGTAATTAAATTTTCTACTGAAGTAGTGTTGTGCGAAATCAAAGCATCGTTTTATAGTTAGCTTATTGAACCTAGCACAAAAGCGACAACCAGTGACGTCGTGGTCTGGGCCTAGGCAAGGTATACAATAAGAATGAAAATCCTTATGAGGTATTTGCTTCCCACAAGAAATACAATTGTTAACTTTTTCTGACATCGGTTTGAGGCAAGAAAAGTTTCCCCAACGGGATACTTAGCTTTATTGAAAACTTCGGATCTGAAATTCGACTTCAAAAATCTCAGGAGTCAGCCGACCGGCACTTGCGAACTGCTTCTGCTTCGGGCACCGCGGGGCAAGAAACACTTAAGAAAATGGCGTTGGATGCATTATATATACCCCTGGTGTACTGACGTCAGGGAGAAGCGACAGCAACAGACTCCGGACCAAGACTTTGGAATTCTGGCCGACTGCGGGACCACCTGACGACAGGATAACCCAAGTGTGATGACTGCAGCAGGGTAACACGATGAACATCTTGGACTTCTGTACAAAGTTGTTCAATCGTCGGAGATTGAATATGGGTCTCAGGTCCCCTGTTCTTTTCGGCACCAAAAAGAATCTTGAGTAAGTCCCTAATCCGACTTGGTCTGAGGGGACATGCTGGATGGCTCCTTTTTCTAGCAGCTTTGAAACTTCCAAGGCTGCTTGATCCCTTTGACTGGGTGGAACGTCCGGGATTTTTCTGACTGAAGGGGGGGTCTGACGTAAACGGAATTACATAACCTCCGGAAATTATTCGTAATACCCATCGGTCCTGGATGATGCTTTTCCAGGCTTCCAGATATAACGAAATTCGACCCCCGACTGGCTCTGGATAAGCACAGCTGGGCACTCCCTCAGGAACGAGAGTAGGGGGAGCCTCGAAAGGAATCGCGGTCTCCCAAATTGCGGGAGCCCCCTCTGCCTCTAGGGCGGCGTCTCCCTGAATAACCTCCCCCTCCTCTGCCTCTGGAGCGGGACTTGCCTTGCACAGCAGGAAAAAACCTCTGTGATTTTTTGAACCACATCTTCCCACCCCGCTGAGCCTTGGGGTAAGGCCTAGAGGGAAGGGAGAAACGGACCCATACGGCAGACAGGGTCTTTCCCACTTGTTCGCACCTGGTGAGGGTGTCTTTCACTTTGGTTCCGAACAAAGAAGAACCATCAAAGGGGGAGTCAGTGAAAGAAGACTTGAAGGCCTCCGTGAAATGACAAAGGGGCATCCAGGCTTGCCTTCTAAGAGCGACTCCTGAACTTGCTGCCCTACTTGCTCCATCGGCTGCATATGAGATGAGCCGCATGGAGGAGTTGACGATGGAATTGAGGGTAGACACCTGGGTGTTAACCGTCTGGGCCACCGCCTCAGGAACATTACCCACAAGAGCATCTCCTAACTCCTTGAGGAAATCTCTCTGGAGCAGAGGGAAATGAGACAGTTCAGGGACCGTAAGGTAAAGGTTGCTGACGAGAGGGTACACTTCCCGTTCCGGTCCATGGTCCTAGACTCCTTGTTAGGAGGATGGACGGAGGAAGAAGTCTCTGCTACTTCCTTCTGAGTGGCCGCCGCCACCACCACGGCATCCACAGGGACTCCTTTGGACAGAAATTCCTTACCCGGGGGAGCAGAAAAACTTGTTGGGGCGGCGCCTGGGAACGGGCTCCACAGAATCAGGGTTTTCCCACACCCTCCGCCAAATTAAATCTAGGAGCTCGAAGGGTGGGGACACCCAGGAGGCGGAGGACTGAGCACTAAAGGCCTTACGGAAGACAGACTCCTCCTTGGAGGGGGCTTTGGACGGCCAGTCACCTCTTTGCTTCAGTATCTCCAGGATGTCGGAGAAGAAAACATCAGAGGATGACTTGGGGGACCCCCTCCAATTCCTCAAGGTCAGTATCAGAGGTGAGAGACTCATCCTGGAAGTCTATGTGCTTCCTCTTGCACGTTTTCTTTCTAGGGGGCTCCTCAGGCATGAACTCTGAAGGGACCTCAGAAACTTGGGGACCACTCGTGAGGGTATCCCTAGGCCTTGGTGCTCCGCTGTCTACACATATGTGGTGATCAGAGGCTCTCACCGGAGTGGTGGGGGACAGAATGACCGACCCGCATGATGTAGCTGACGATCTGGCCAGCGCAGTCCGCATGGCCTCAAAGGCAGCTCCCTCCCCCCCCCAGTCCAAGGACCGGCCGGCCTCAGAGACCAAAACAGGAGTCTGGGTCCCACGAGCCAAGGCACCGAGCAGAAGACTCTGAACCGAAATATGTCCCGAGATGTCCACCTCGGGCCCAACTGAAGAATCCCGAGTCCCGAACCCCGTGGACAGAGCTGACGTCGGTACAGATAGGCCCGAAGGGGCCATCGGAACCGACCTAGGAACATCACACAGCGCGGAACACTCTGGCTCTGAAGACAGAGATGCACTCGGAGGAGGAATGATCGAAGAAGGGGTAGGGATGGGCTCCGGTGCCGACTGGGCCGGAGCCGAAAACAATTTTGCCAAAACCGGTGACTGGAGGAGCCTCTGCACCACCCTATCAACAACCACATCAGAAAGGGTCCTGGAGGATTTGGAGGACAGGGAGGGAGATCGAGATCTCCTCTCAGGTGAACCTGGTCTAAGACTGGGCAACTGGGCGATCGGCTCCGAAGAGGTTCCAATATAATAGGAGCCGACGCCAGTTCAATCAACACAGACACTTCCTGCGGCCCCGAGGACAGTGGAGCCAAGGAGGTCGAAGCAAGTTTTGTGACTTTCTCTGCTGGCTCCGAGGAAACTGAAGGAGCCGGAGATATCTTTAGATTTTGAGGACTTAGATTTTGCAATGGGAGAAGAATCCATGGCCTCTTCGAAAGAGGGTTTCAAGAGTCCCTTTAAAATCAGCTTATTCTTTCTTTCTTGGAGCACTCTGGGAATAAAAGCATGGCAGAAGCTGCAGGACTCCTGCAGATGGATGGCTCCAAGACAATAATCACAAATTGAATGCCCATCGGTGATGGACATCTTGTAACCACACTTAGAGCACTTTTTAAAACCTGAAGGTTTGTGCTCTTTGGAATCCTTGGACATTTTCCAACCAGCAATCACAAAAAAGCAACACAGCACAATTCACTGTCTGACAAGAAAGGACACAGACACGCAACACCACAAAGGGCGAGAACAATTAGTAAACTGCACAGCACACACACAACCCTCAGAGGGAACATGCACTGAAACAAGAAAGGCCAAAAACCTCTAACTAAAATGGTTTCTGACCACAAAAGGCAAAAGGAAACAGACACTAAAACCTCTAACTTAAACGCTTTTAGTGCGAACAACAGAGAACAAGAGGACTATGTCCTCTAACTGAAACGGGCCTAGCCCGAAAGAAAAGTTAGCGGGATACCACATACCACAAACACACTACCTAAATGAAAAACAACACTAAATAGACACTAGTTATGGTTTTGAAAAGTAAAACATTCTCCCAAT
>NC_056747.1:608458245-608618245 GCF_019279795.1 Protopterus annectens
CCATCCCTAATCAGGACTCCCGGTATCTCTTCACCAGTGAAAGCCATCATAGTGGCTGCCCATAAACCTTCTACTAGGAAGGTTTATCGAAGCGGTTCTCTATTTGGGCGGAACATAAAAATCTTGATCCCTTTTCCGCGCCGCTCTTTGCTGTACTAGACTTCTTGACAGACCTTTTCCAACAAGGAGCAAGCTCTTCTACGGTAAAGGTACAGATGGCAGCCATTTCTCATTACCATGTGGGTCATGACTCGACACCTCTCATGGCTGCAAAAATTTGTAAAACCTTTCTTAAGGGTGCTTTCCTCTTAAGACCTCCTGTTAAGGAAACCCTACCACCTTGGGACTTATCTTTAGTGCTGCAGTCCCTAACCGCTCCTCCTTTTGAACCTGCAGCCTCTGTGGACTTGAAGTATCTTTCCTGGAAAACTGCTTTCTTAGTGGCCATTACGTCAGCTAGAAGAGTTTCAGAACTCCAAGCTCTAAAGGCCAAACCACCTTATCTCTCCTTTTTCCTGATAGAGACTCCCTCAGGACCAATCCTTCCTTTCTTCCAAAGATTGCTTCCGAATCCAATATTAACCAATCTATTAATTTGCCAGTTTTCTTTCCCAAATATAAAAACAAAGGAGAATATAAACTGCATTCCTTAGATGTTCATAGACAACTGCTTTCTACATTCACAGAACAGCTGGTCATAGACAATCCGATCAACTGTTCGTCTCCTTTGCAAAATTCGCACTGGGTAAGGCAGTCTCTAAGGTCACCTTGTCAAAGTGGTTTTCTAATTGTATCTTGCAGGCTTATGACACCTCAGGAAGGCCAGCTCCTCAGAGAATTACAGCACATTCTACAAGAGCAGTATCTACTTCTGCTGCCTTTAAATCTAGAGTACCATTAGATGATATCTGTGCAGCAGCCACTTGGACCTCATCTCATACTTTCATTTCACATTACAAAGTGGACGTTGTTTCCAGAGGGAGAGCATCCTTTGGCTATGCGGTGCTCCGGAACATCCTTCCCTGATGGCCGCCCAAGATCCAGGTAGCTGGGGACTCTGTCCCACAGGTTGCAGACAAATGAAGTCTTCCTACTTCAGATTAAGAAGTTATGCACTCACCATAACGTTCCATCTGAGTAGGTGACTTCATTTGGATGCAACCATCCCCCCTCCATCCCCCTGACCTTTCAAGGCGCTATTAGTCCTGGTTTACCCAGGATTCTGTTATACTGGTATTCACAGGGCAAACTCAGTCTGAGGTCAGTCAGGGCTTAGCAGGGGATTATGGGTAAAGGGAGGAGCTAGGAGCTCGGATCCTAAAGCTTATGAATTGCCGGCTCAGATCCGATGTCGGATCCGAATCCCACAGGTTGCATCCAAATGAAGTCACCTACTCAGATGGAACGTTATGGTGAGTACATAACTTCTTAATTAATAGTTATATACTTACCATAGCTTTGTATTTGTTATCCATGGTCACCACCTGAGGGATTGGCAGGATATTATTTGGACATTTTCTGGTGGCAGGTCTACTCTTTCTTTCTCTAGGGCAGTCTCGATTTGAGGAGTTAGAGGGCAGCAAACCATTGTGGGAGTTGACGAGTTTGACCTAAGCTGTTTAAGTGTTGCCGGCTCCAATCCGATTTCCTATCCTAGACCTATACCTGATGAATTGTGACTATGGATAACCCCGATACCAAGTTATGGTAACTACATAACTATTATTAAACAACCCCAAAAGTTCGTATTGTTGACCACAAATAGTTTCAGAGAAAGGCAAACCACCACAAAACAAGTACAAATGCACACACTATTAATAAGCCTTTTATCGCCTTCGCTACACCGGCCATTAAAGGAAGTGGTATTGACGTAGGTTCATAGATTAGGTTCATAGGCTAATTGCCCTTGCGAGCCATTTTAAGCCTAGCCAATTATTCCTTGTGAGACTCGAACCCTGTACCTTGTGTTTGTAAGGCAAGCACCTTAACCATTAGGCCACCCTCCCAACCCTATATAATATATTTGCATGCATACATATACTAATAAACCCCTCCCACAAATATAATGACTAAATTGTACTAAGAATTTTATTTTATTACTGCATTGCAATCTTTATTGAACCTGAGTGGAAGCCACTATTGTATGATTAAGCACATATCTTTATATCTTGAACTTTTAACATCCAACTTTCCTGTATTCTGATACTTATAAATTATCCCTGCTTTCATGCTAGAATATTCTCGCATGTGATGTTCACTGAACAGTTGTGCCAGTGGACTTGCAAAATGTCTTTTAATTTTTCTACAGTGTTTCTACAGTGTTCCTCAAATCTATCTGAATTCTTTATTTTTGTCTCTTTAAAAGTATATTATTTTGCAAATACACTGTAACACAAACTACAGTTGTACTTTTGTTGCTTAATCTTGTAAGTAGTCCTCCTAACTTCATTGCCATCTTTACTACAACATCCACATTTGTGAACATACTTTCCAAGTTGATTTTTGATTACTTTTATTTCTGTATGTTTGTGGTTTTGTACTACTGTATCTTTTAATATTCTTGCTTCTAGGAAGAGACTTTAAAAAGTAGAGGGGTATTGCAGCCTTTGCACTCAAAATTGTAATTAAATGCTAGTTGTCTTTAATAGTTGAAGTAACACTAGTAGTACTTGTATTGAACTGTGTTAGTGAGTACGCTTTAGTATCAAATATTTTTATTAATATGTCATATCATAAAATACTTTCAAAATTAATTCTTGTCTCCTCCTTCCACAGGTCTAAATACCCTTTCTGCATCACTTCTGTTATATCCCCTTTCTAAAAATTTCATCTGGTTCAAAAATTAATTCCATTCATTTAATTTTTGTTTGGGTCCTTAACTCTCCATGGAGTAAAAGATGTGATGAAACTTTCTGGATGACAAATTTTTCTGTGTAAAAAGAAAAATGTAACTGTAGTCAAATTGATGTTAATAACTTTAGCCATCCATTTTAAGTTTTATTCTAAGCCTATTGTAATCTTATGAAATACTTAAAATTCATTTACAGTTCCCCTACATAGTAATAATAAATCTAGGTATCTTATTTTACCAGTGTCTTGGTCCGGCGTCGGTTGCTGTCGCTTCTTCCCTGACGTCAGTGCGCCAGGGGTATATAAGAGGCATTCACCATTTTCTTCAGTTTTTCTTGTCCCAGATGTCAGGTGCCCCCAATAGGTAGGCAATATATATATATATAGCTAGCTAAAAATAAAACAATACCTTTTGGCACAAGCAAATACACTACAGAGGTTGTATAGGATAGAGTGGGATAGATAAGTTCAGCTAGTTCAGAAGGGATGGAGGGAGGGTAACCTGGACTGCAGCAGGGTGAACACTCGAACATCTACATTTATAGTAGGTGCAAAACTGTACTATGTTCATCATTTTTCCCTGCTTTTTGTGAAAGACTTATCAATTTTTTTGTTTTACTGGAGCATGCCACTGTTCTCCAATACTCTTCAATAATTTTCTGGTACACCTTCACTGGCAGTGCCTCCAGAGATATATGTACAGATATTCTGCTTCCTTTTATATTTTGAAACTTTGTTGCTGCTTCTGTGAAATTAATGTAGCATACTTATTCCACTATGGCGACCCCTAACCGGTAAAAGCCGAAAAGACTTATTCTAACCCAATTTCCTTTTCTCTTACAAACAAGGCCTCCTTTTGCTACAACAAGTTTTTGATTGAAACAAGCATTCATATTTTCAATAAACTGACTGGAGAGCTGTAAGTGTTCCTTTTTTCTTCAATTTCTCCCAAAGCTTTCTCTTGTTCTGCGATCCCTAATCCTTTGAGTTTTAACTCATTGCCTCATGCACACATATGCAGCTTGTAGAGATTTATTTTTAAACTCCACGTTATACTTCTTTTCTGTAAAAGGACTTCCAGAGCATTTAAAGATGTATTGATAATTTTCAAGTTCAGACATTTTCTCTATGGAATTCTATTGTAGTGGACATTCTGTTCCATAGTAACAGTTTTTCAAACTCCTTCACACAGCATTTCAGCATCATAAACTGTTCGTGCTTGTGGTTTAAATGTGTCAAAGAACTTTTCTTTTTGCAGGCTGTCTAAAATAATTTTTATTTCCACTTGTGTTTTTGGAGAATTTTTGTAGCACTAGGATTACTCTGTACCGTTCCCTTCTCCATTTCAGTTATAAGTCCAGTAAGGCAGGGTAAGTCTTGTGTTAATTCTGTAGTATTCCAAACCGTTATATTTTTGAACTCAAATACTCTCAAAGAAAGGCAGGCCACATCAAAACGTTGAGTACAAATCCAAATTTGTAATAAATCTTCTAGTGCCTTTACTACAGCACCCTTCAAAGGAAGTGACTGGCATAATTCCACCTGCATTTTATTAATAAACCCCCCTATAAGACAAATATATTTGAAAATGAAAAAAAGTTAATGTCACCACTGCATTTCAGTTCACATCTTCATTGAGCCCAATTGGAACCATAGTGTTGTAGTGTAAAATGAAGTGTACCTCTTTGTATCTTAAAATACTTTACCATCCAACTTTTTTATAATCAGATACTTATAAACTATTCCTGTTTTTATGTTAAAACATTCTCCCTTGTGATGTTCACTTAAATGTAGTGCCAACAAACTTTCAACATTTCTTTTTTTTAATTTTCTTCATTAAGTATATCCGAAAATTTCCTTTGTGTCTTCAAAGTTTGTTTTCTTATAAGTACACTGTATAACGCACACTACATTTGTACTTTCATGAAAATGTGTTGTATAATATGTTCAACCTAAATTCAGTGCAGTTACAGAAAAAAACAACCCTACCACGAGTTTTCAGTTAATTTACATTTAGCAGACTGCAGTGCTTGCAGGAAGCTTTGACCCCCCCCCCCCCAAAAAAAAAATGTTGGTGACTTTTGCAAACAGAATGTGCTAACAGTCAGGTTTGAAAGTTTTACATGTCATCAACCAGTACATTCCATTTTACAAATAATTACAATTTTGTATGGAGTGATAAATGGTCAGCATAGAAATTTTCAGGAGTAACTTCCAAAATTAAGGCTAATCTGACTGTAAGCATATTATAATTTTTTTATTTATTGTGAAGTCGAGCATATTTGGAGAAGGTTAAAACAAATAATTATCTTTGATGCAGAATTTATAGTACATAAATATTTTGTATGTTTTGGGTGAATATGATCTTATCTCAGTATTTATGTTTCCAGGTTGTTTAGAAAATGAATTTGTGGATATTTATTTTGTTAATCTAGCATTGACAGAATTTAGGAGGTTAAACGTTTTCTTGATTTGTTCTACAAGCAATTTCCATATCTAGGCCTAATTACCCATTAAGTAGTCTGTTAACCCCTTTAGTGGCTCCTAACATTTGAGATAAAAATATCATGTATCTGTTTTTAAACTTGGAACATCTTTTGAAAATTAGGACTATATACATTCTGATGTAAATGCCAAATTATGTGAAAAAAACACTCTTTTACCTCGTTATTTACATATAACATCGTTTTATATGTTTTTGTAAGTAGAATCTGTTGTATAGTTGGTGTTTCCACATTTGTTTAACAGCCATGTCATATCTGTAATTTGTGTATATTGTGTAGTGAGAGATTTCTCTTTCTTTAAGCTAATTGTTTCATGCATGTTTCAGTTGGCTGAATAATTAGAATTTAACCATAAAGCAATTGCTGTAGTAGCATTACAGCATCTGTTTCTAGGTCAGGAAATCCCACCATTTTCTTGCATGATATCCCAAAATATCCCAACGCTATTCTATGTTGTTGAGGTCCAATAAGAATTTCAAATAAATATCATTAAATTGCTTAATGTGTTCTTTATGGAGCATTAAAAAAGCTGACTGTGTAATGTATAGTATTTTGGGTTGGTTTTAATCTTAATGATTCATCTTCCCTTGAAAATAACTTGTCCTTTTAATTATTATAGTCCAGAAAAGTAGAATGATGAGATGACACCAGGCTGTCAGCATAAAACAAAACTATCTTCTATTTTAAAACAACATAAGTGCTTTCACAGCTCTTGCTGCTGCTTCAGATGTCAATATAAAAATACAGTCACACGTTTTTATACATATATTTTAACATTAAATTTCTAGTAAATGTTTTCACATTAATAATCATCTCAGTAATATCAGTACTGTGAGAGGCCACAAAAATAAAGACCCTCTCTGTCACCAAGACTTGATTTATAACTGGTCTAGTAAAGTACTGAGTACTGAAGAATTATCATTGTTACAGAAGGGTCTTTTCTTTGTGTCCTCCCAGAGTACAGATATTACTGAGATGATTTTTGATGTGAAAACTTTTACTAGAAATTTAATGTTAAAGTATATGTATAAAGACAATGTAGTCACATCTCGTGAATATGTTTTAGGAAGCTAAGCACTTGCACACCTGTTCTACATCCCCTTATTGAGGCATTTGAAAAAATATGTTTAGATGTAATTTATAAGAGCTATGATTCTGCAAATAAGGGGAAACACTTTTTTTTAATTTGACTGTTAGAGAAAGTAGAACCTGAACATTTAATATGTGACCAAACCATTGTTATACGCCCTGCCGATGGGGGGGGGGGGGGCCCTATTGTGATTCTAGATTCTTCACAGTATGCTGACAAAACGAATGTTATGTTGTCTGACAATTCTTTCTTTAGTATAATTACACTGATATTCTTTGTGTTTCACTGTTGCAGTCATTACATTTGGGTTATCTGCTTGCAGGTAGCCCGACGGCCCGATTAACAAAGTCTTGGGTCCTGCGTCGGTTGTTGTCCCTTCTTCGGTGACGTCAGGTCGTCAGGGGTATAAAACATGCAGCCGATGCCATTACAACAGTCTTTCTTGCCGTGCAGTGCCGAAGCAGAAGCAGTTCGCAAGTGCCAGTCGGCCAACTCCTGAAATTTTCTTTTTCGAGTTTCAGAACCGAAATCTTCAACTAAAGCTAAGTACCTCGTTGGTGAAACTTTTTCATGCTCCTTACCGATGTCAGTAAAAGTTAATAATTGCATTACTTGTGGAAAGCAAATATCTCATAAAGATTTGCATTCGTACTGTATTTTTTGCCTAGGCCCTGACCACAACCTACCTTGCTGTCGGTTTTGTGCTTTATTTAATCAGCGCACTATCTGCCGTCGGTATATTTTCGCCTCTAAATATTTTGGTTCTCGAGTTAATTATCCAGAAATGTCGTCGGTTAGCCATCCGACTACTGGGATTCTGAAAAAACACAAAGATAAAGACAGAGCCAGGCCACCGAGGTCGAAAAATGCCGACGACGCTTCTAAGCCAGTGGCCAATTTGCCGGTACTCAGTGAGGTGCTTTCGCAGCCCCTGATACCCGCTACTTCTGATTCGCAGGCCTCTACTGAGACCCATCCATAGTCCGATATGCCGTGAGATGCTTCAACTATGGAACCCGCGGATGTCTCTACCTGGGATGGGTCCGGAGCCGCTGTGCAGGCACCAGCTTCTGAGGGTGTATTCAGGCCTGCGGACTTGCATATTAAACTGACACCTCCTTCTTTACTTAGGCGTAAATCTCGATCCATGTCTAAAAAACCGACGGCCAGGCCACATGTTCAGGCCTCTATGGCTAACCAAATAAGAATGGCTGAAGATCTAATAACTCTAATCAGGGGTAGCCGACCCCCCCCCCCCCCTCGGGAGAGAAGTTGATTATGAATCTTCTGATCAGGATTCTGTTATTTCTGATTCTTCTGATGATCTGGATTTGTCCTTATCTACTTATGAAGATTCTGATGCAGAGGACTCCATTCCCTCTGCCTCCCATTCTGAGGATTTTTCTTTTGGGGAAACCTTACATACTCTAAGGGAGCATTTCCACTGGGAAAGCCAGGATTTTTTTTATTCAAAAAAAGAGGCTTAGGGATTTTCTTTGCCTACCTCAGCATAGGCCTTTAGCTTTTCCTCCTGTACTAGACATTGTTGATGCTTTTTCAGAATCTAGTTTGGCCCCTGATTCCCTGCCGCCTGCTCCCAGAAAACCTGAAAGATACTACAGGGTCCCTGAGTCCCACAAGTTCCTTTTTAAAAATCCTATTGCAGATCCAGAGACTATTTCACAGGGGCCCAAGGGCATTAAGGCTTCTACTGCTAAAATTCCTACCCCTTCTGATAGAGACTCCAGGGCGCTGGATAGATGGGGCAAGAAGGTTTACACTTCTGCAACCTTGGCCATTAGGGCTTTAAACTGACAGTTTCATATGTTAAAGTATCAGCAACATGTTATTGGACTGCTTAAACAGAAAATGATGATTCCTGACTGTGTGGAAAAAAAAGAATTACAGGATTTAATGCATTCTGCGGAACAAGTTGGAAAACATACTTTGCAGTGCAGTTTTGATTCATTAGAGGCCTCTTGCAGGGCTGTTGTTACTGGGTCTGTGCTCAGAAGGCATGCTTGGCTCAAGGAGCATTGTACGCCTGATCATGTTAAAGCTAAATTGTTGGATGCTCCTTTAAATCAGGTCTGCCTGTTTGGCAACAAGGCTGAGGAAGTTCTTAAAAAGATGGAAGATATAACCTAATCTATGCAAATTGTTAAAGATTTTTTTACAAGTTCAACCTCCTAGATTTATTAGGCACTGCCCCACTAAGAATTGGTCCTTTCCAGCCCCTTCCAGGTCTTCTCAAGCCAAACCCAGACACAGCAAAAACACCAGGTTTCAGTCCCAGGGTACACACAGAACTAAGCAGTGGGGAGCCTCCACTTCCAAATCTGGGAATAATAAGACCCCCCCCATGGTAAACTGTCTCAATGACTTCCTTTTAACATTTCCAAGCACTTATCAACTGGCTGCCTCTTTGGGGGGAAAGATTGCTCTTCATGCAAAGAATTGGGAACTCATTACCCAGGACAAATGGGCTTTAAATATAGTGTCCCAGGGATACAGATTTCACTTCCACGCGTTGCCAACACCAAGCGGGTGGCCAGACCTACCCCCAAATCAGTGGGCAGAGGCCCAAAAACAAGTACTTTCTCTCCTAAGCATGGGGGCTGTTCAACTGGTGCCAGAAGAGGAAAAGGGACAAGGTTTCTACTCAAGACTTTTCCTGGTACCCAGAAAAGACAATTCATGGCGTCCTATCCTGGACCTGTCTACTCTAAACACCTTTTTGGAGATTCCAAAATTCAAGATGCTGACTCTTCACTAATTACTTCCTATGCTAGGCAAAGATGCCTGGTTGGCAACGCTAGATTTAAAAGAAGCATACCTGCACATTCCAATCAGGGAATCTTGCAGAAGATACCTACGCTTCAAAGCAGGCTACACTCACTATCAGTTCTCTGCACTGCCCTTTGGCTTATCTACTGCGCCCAGGGTATTCACAAAGTGCCTAGCTCCCATTGCATTTTGCAGGCAAAGAAATAATCAAATATACCCATACCTGGATGATTGTCTAATTCAGGCAGAAAGGCAGGATATACTTTTGAATCATCTGGCCTTTGTACCAAGAGTTCTAAATTGCCTGGGGTACACCGTAAACGAAAAGAAATCACACCTGGTACCCTGTCCAATTATATTCCTGGGAGCAAGCTTGAATACAACTTCCCAGATGGCTTACCTCACGCCAGAGAAACAAATTCATTTGACAAACTACTTCAAACAAGTGGCCACAAAAACTTTGCTATCTGCAAGACAAGCCTTGGGATTCATGGCCTCCTGCATTCTTCTAATTCCATATGCAAGACTGCATATGAGGAAACTACAGTGGTATCTAAAAAGCCTTTGGTGTCAACATTCTCAAGACCTGGAAACAATGATTCCTATCATACCTTGCTTAGCCTAGAGTTCCTTTGGTGGGCAGAGGCCTGCCACCAAAACAAGGGACTACCTTTCACACCACTCCCTGCCACCCAAACCCTAACATACGCATCGGACTATGCACAGGGGGGCTCACCTGGCAGGAAAGTGCATTCAGGGCAAATGAAACCCAAGTCAGTTGCACCTGCATATCAATCATAAAGAAATGTTAGCTGTACAGAATGCTCTGACAGTCTTCAAGGACCACATTCTTCCAGGACACTAATCGTAAAGACAGACAACACCACTGTTATGTGGTACATAAAGAAGCAGGGGGCTGCACATTCTTACCACCTCTGCAGACTAGCAATGGCATTGTGGAACACAGCTTTGAGCTACCAAGTGCACCTACAAGTTCAAATCTGATATTGTTAATCCTCATTCATTCCTTACATATGGGTATCGGTTCCGAGCTCGAAACCGAGCCGGCCATTTTCCAAACTCCAGTCAGCTTCAAACTCTCGAGCTAAACTCTTACCCAAAATTCCCCTCTCCCTGTTACCTCAAATTTTGTTTGCCGCGTTGCCATCCGGTCGTGTCAAGCTACTTCTCTTGAGCTAAGTACAGTCAATTGTTGTTTAATTGCTTTACAAATTACTTTTCTGTCAGAAAGGTTGATATTTTATTGTCTCTTGCCCTATCACATCTAGCGTTCATAATTTCCTCAGGTTTTTTTCTGTCCTTTATTTACCATTTTTACCACGAGGTAATTTTCTCTTTACCATTGTTGGTAATTTTTTTCCCTTTCTCTTTCGTACCTTCAGGTACTCTCTTGTACCATTGTTGGTACTTTTCTATTAGTTAATATGACAGATAAAAAAGGTAGTCCGGGGTTTAAGCGGTGTTCTGATTGTGGACACAAACTGCCTACTTCTGATGCACACTCTTTTACGTGTTTATTGTTTGGGAGCTTTCCATTTATCTTTTGAACCACCTTGTGCTATTTGTGAGAACTTTTCTAATAGAACTTTGTTAGAAAGGAAAAACAAGCTGAAACTGAAGGGACTTTTAAAATCTCCCTTTTCAGAGGCTATTTCTGGGTCAGAGGTCTCAATCCCTCATAAAGCCCATAAGAAAATGGATGTTTCTACTAAGGCTAAATCCTTGCCTTCGTCCCCTGCTGGGGACTCTCACCAACCAAAACCTAAAAAGGCTAAAATTTCGGCTCCGGTGGTCTCGGTCAGCCCCTGTGCTTTTGGTGCCCAGACCTTTGACACCGAGGCCTTCGGCTCCATTAGTGATTTCGGCTCCATCCTCCCCTGCAGCCTTCTACATATCGGCACCGTGGGGCTCCTCGGTTCAGACCATTACCACTGTATCGGCACCAACCGTTCAACCGGCGCAGACCTTGACTGTGTTGGCTCAGAGATCTTCCTCGGTACCGAGGTCTTTATTGTTGACTCCAGTTTTGTTGGTTCCAGCTTCGGCACCGACAACCACTTCAGCACCTATCATTGTGTCTGTGCAGACAATGACATCGGCACCGATGACTTCTTCGGTGCAGACTACGGTAGTTCAGTCTTTCGCGGCACAGTTGTCCTCGGTGTGGTCAGATGAGATGGGCACAGAGTCTGCCTCTTTTTGTGGACAGGCCTGTTTCTCCCTCGGTCTCTGTGAGGTCCACTAGAAGCCTTTCCGAACATGATGTGTTGCGTCTCGTGGACCAGGCATTCTTGGTCAGAGATATTCCACCCCTCAGGAACTATCCTTCCTTGGGAGGTGATCACCCATCTCCAAAGACACCTTCTTATTTTCCTCCTTCATTGCCTTTGAAGTCCATGGATACAGTCTTCCCCTTCTGCGGATCCCTTTATGGATCTCACTAAGGAACCGCAATTGCCTTCGTGGCAGGAAAGTTTTGCTACGACCCAGGATGTCAGCTGTGACATGCATAGCTTACTGCTTCACAGCCATCCAGGGACTGGGTCAGCAGGCTGAGCCACTTAGGGGATGAGTGCCCCCTGTCCTAGACATACACTCCTCTCCGGGTGGACCAGCCTTCCAACTGATGGAGAAGGCTTTCGCTGCTGCTGGCCATACCGGACTGTCTATACCTCTGCCCTCCTTTAGTACACTGGTTTCACAAGTCGCACCTAGCGGACACCGGGTGCAAGGGCCTCAGTACGTATTCCCTCGGGAATCCTCCTTTCCGTTGTCTTCTTCAGCTTCTCTTACTGTGGAGGCCCACCGGAAAAGTTCTTGCAAGAGGAAGCACATAGACTCCACAGAGGAGTCCTTCACCGAAAACATAAATTTCGATGAGGGGGAAGGATCCCCTCGGTCACCCTCTGAGGTATTCTTTGGTGATATCCTCGAAATCCTGAAACAGAGAGGTGACTGGCAGTCCTCTAATCCGACCCCTGAGGAATCTGTGTTCCTGAAGGCCTTTTGCACCCGGCCCCCCTACCTCCTGGGTTACTCCACCTGCCGATGAACTTGTCAGGTTCATCGTGCAGCGTGCTTGGAAGGCCCCTGATACCGTCAAAGTTGTTCCTCTGAGGCCAGATAAGATCTTGTTCCCTCCTGCTTCAGATCCCCATTGGTCCAAAGGTCTTCTTGTAGATGCTTTGGTGGTGGCGGCCGCAACAAAAAAGGATCTGGCATAAGAAGAAAGCCAGACTGTCCATCCGCCTAACAGAGAGTCCCGGGCCCTGGACAGAATAGGGAAGCGCATGTTTGCTTTAGCGACCTTTGCTATCAGGTCTCTGAATTATATGGCACATTTTACCAGGCTTCAAAGGGTCTGGTTTCTGAGCTCTCTGAAACCTTGGCTGGTGCAGTATCTGATGAGGTCCGTGACAAAGTGGCCTCTCAGCTGGCCACCATTGAGTCTGTATCTAACTCCTCTATGCGATTGATATCTCACGCATCAGGAGCAGTTAGACCGGCGGGTTCAGCTGCGGTCTTGAGACGACACGCCTGGATGCGCTTGTGCAACTTCGCGGAACCTTTTAAGTCTTCCTTTCTTAATTCCCCCATTGAGCCCTCCTCGTTGTTTGGGCCCAAAGTTAAAAGCGCACTGGCCAGATGTGAACAGGACAGTAAGACCCTTTCTGCCGTAGGTGTCCGTTATTCTTCCCCTCAACGTGCTTTCTCCCGAAACCAAAAGATTGGGAAGATATGGTTCAAGAAATCTCAGGGTCCTTTCCATGACACATAGGCTGAGTTCTCCCCCAGAGGCAGAGGGGGAAACTCACAGGGAAGACGCTCCTTTCGATGCAGAGGGGGACCGCATAACCAGAGTTCCAGGGATTCTTTCCCTGGTCAATCCTACCAGCGCTCCTGAAGAGCGGCCCAACTCCTTTCCTCTGGAGGTGGTTGGGGGACGTTTCTCCTTGTACCCTTCTGCCTGGCTAACCATCACCACCGATTCTTGGGTACAAAGGTTCATAACCAGAGGTTATCATATCCCCTTCGATCTTTGTCCCGTCCCTTCAAAAAATCTTCTCGACGTTCCACCCAGTCAAAGGGAAGAAGCAGCACTAGAGATAGAAAAGCTGCTAAGAGAGTCATCCAAATAGTCCCTCCAGACCAGATAGGATCCGGATTCTACTCGAGACTATTTTTGGTGCCAAAGAAAACCGGGGACTTGTGACCAGTTTTGGAACTCAGTGTGTTGAACGAGTTTGTGAGAGTACAAAAATTCTGGATGGTCACTATACAGTCTATCCTCCCACTTTTGGAAAAATATGAATGGATGTGCTCTATAGATCTTCAAGATGCGTACTACCACATAAAGGTGGACAGGCCATCAAGAAGATTTCTGCGCTTCCGTGTGGGTGTCAGTCACTACCAGTTCAGTGTACTGCCCTTCGGACTCTCTACAGCCCCCAGAGTGTTCACAAAGTGCATGGCAGTTGTCACAGCTCACTTGCGACATCAAGGATTCCAGGTGTTTCTATACCTAGACGACTGGCTCATTTCCACCCCCACCAGACATCTACTGGAAAAAGCCCTGGCATACTCTCTCCTCGCTGCTCAAAGGCTAGGCATAACCATAAACTGGCAGAAATCCAATCTCACTCGACAGAATTCATAGGGGTTATCTTGGACACAAAAAACTGCAGAGCTGCTATTCCAGAGCACAGAATTTTAAGGATAAAGCAACAACTAATTCCAATCCTTTCAAAGGAAAAATCCACGGCTCACTCAGTTCTACAGCTGTTGGGTTCCATGGCAGCCTCCATCACCACTGTTCCCCTGGCCAGGTTTCACATGAGGCTTCTACAGTGGCTATTGCTCACCCATTGGTATCTTTTTCAGCATCCTCTCTCAGCCATGATTCGAGTAACCCACAGGTGCAAACAGGATTTAAATTGGTGGATGTCACACAATCTCTCACAATGGTCTCGCCACTTCTCCCCCCAGCAACCCAAGGCCACAGTGACCACAGACGCCTCCCTGATGGGGTGGGGGGGGCTATGTCAGGAACAGACTGTCCAAGGCACTTGGTCCCAACTGGAGGCCCATCTGCATATAAATGTTCTAGAGCTGAGGGCGGTGCTTGTGGAGTTGCAAGCATTCCATCCCCTGCTGCCATCTGGGACAATTGCGATTCAATCAGACAACATGGCGGTGGTCTGGTACATCAACAAGCAAGGTTGAACCAAATCTTACCCCCTTTGTCGAGAGGCCGTGAGGATATGGTAATGGGCGATGGCTACCAACCGTTTTCTTCTAGCAATGCACATTCCCGGGAGTTCCAACATGATAGCAGACAGACTCAGCAGGTGCATTCTTCAACCTCACAAGTGTCCCTGAATACCTTGATAGCGGCGGAGATCTTCCACCGCTGGGGCCGTCCTTGCTGTGGCCTCTTTCCATCCCTGACCAACTACAAATGCAGCAACTACTTTGCCCTGATTCCCCCTCCGGGACAGTCACCCAGGGATGCTCTAGTCCTGGATTGGCCCTTGGGTCTTCTCTACGCATTTCCGCCCTTTCCTCTCATTCCCCAGTTCTGAAGAAAGCCCAGCAGTTGAAGAGCAAGGAAGTCCTCATAGCACCATATTGGCCCCGACAGATTTGGTCCCATTCCTTTGGCCTCACCTACTAGATCGACCATGGATTCTCCATCCAATCCCAGAGTTGATCTCACACCCACAGAACCTGATTCATCCCAACCTGAACAGCCTGAAGTTAACAGCTTACCTACTCCAATTCCCTTGATTGCCAGGCAGAATGATCTTTCTTTACCAGTAAGTGATATTCTCATTGCTTCTCATAAATCTTCCACCAGAATTATTTATCTGAGCAAGTGGAAAAGATTTTCCTGTTGGCTGAAAGATAAACAAGTAGACCCCTTTTCAGCACCAGTGGCAATAATACTAGACTATCTGGCCGACCTGTTTCAATCGGGTCTGTCGGCCTCTACCATTAGAGTTCATTTGGCTGCACTTTCTAATTTTCATGAAGATGTCCCAAGATTCCTCTCTTATGTCCCATAAATTTTGCAAGACCGTCATAAAAGGTGTGAATCATCTGAAGCCACCTTTTAGAGAATCTATTCAACCATGGGATTTATCATTAGTTCTACAGGCTCTGACAATGGCACCTTTCGAACCAGCCTCTTCTTGCGACCTCAAGTATTTGTCATGGAAAACCTTGTTTTTAGTCGCTATTACTTCTGCCAGACGTATTTCTGAAC
Source organism: Protopterus annectens (assembly GCF_019279795.1). Taxonomy (NCBI): domain Eukaryota; kingdom Metazoa; phylum Chordata; order Ceratodontiformes; family Protopteridae; genus Protopterus; species Protopterus annectens. Next base: position 608,473,763 of record NC_056747.1, read on the forward strand.
TTCAAGCTTTATGTATCAAGAGTCCATACTTGATTTTTCATAGAGATAGTGTCTCTGAGAACTAATCCGTCATTTCTGACTAAAGTGATCTCTGAAATGTCCATTAATCAAGCCATTGAATTGCCAGTTTTCTTTCCCAACCACTCAAACAGATGAAAGTATTGCCTACATACCCTAGATATACACAGGCAAATCCGTTCTTACTTAAACAGGAGTAAACCCTTTCGTAAATCTGACCAGTTATTTTTGGCCTTTTCTGGATCTAGATTAGCATCTGCTGTTGCTAAGGTCACATTAGCTAGATGGTTGAAGGACTGTGTGACCTTTATTTACACACAACGTAATTGCCTACTACCATGAAAGCTCATTCCAGAAGGTCGGTGGCAACTTCTGCTGCCTTCTATGCCAGGGCTTCTTTACATGACATCTGTGCAGCTGCAACTTGGGCTATGCCTCATACCATCTGCAATCATTACAAATTGGATTTGGCCTCCAGGGGAAGAGCATCTTTTGGTTCTCTGGTGCTCAGGAATGTCCTTCCATGAGAACCTTCCAGGAATAGAGGTAGCTGGGGCCTCTGTCCCATACGTAAGGAATGAACGAGGGTTAACAATATCAGATAAAGAAGTTATGTCTTACCATAACGTTCCATCTGTATTGTTGATCCTCGTTCAGTCATTACGACCCTCCCTCCTTCCCCCTGCTGTGGTTTCTAGTGGATCTCACCATCCAGTTCTCTTTGGTTATTTGACCAGAGGTAGCCTCTACCTTCTTTAACTTGCAAACTCAATCTGAGGTAACAGGGAGAGGGGGATTGTGGGTAAGAGTTTAGCTCGAGAGTTTGAAGCTGACGCGAGCTTGGAAAATGGCCGGCTCGGTTCCTAACTCGGAACAGATACCCATACGTAATGACTGAACGAGGATCAACAATACAGATGGAACGTTATACTTCTTTTTCCAGCCAGGAAAATTAAATACACTGGCAGACAGACTAAGAAGAAACCTCATGGACCCACACGAGTGGAAACTGGAACCAAGGATTTTCAACATGCTGACAAGCAAATGGGCGAGCTCAGATATAGACCAGTTTGCCTCTCCCCAGAACTACCAGTTGGACAAATTTTGCACAAGGACTCCCCACAAACAAGCTTGGAATGTGGATGCTCTGTCCTTCAGCGGGAAACAGTCTATACCCCCTTGCCTCTGCTCTCCAAAGTACTACTAAAAATCAAACAGGACAAGCCAAGGATGATTTTAATTGCTTCAAACTGGCTGCACCAACACTGGTACCCCCTCCTGTGCAGTGTGTCACTGTTATCTCCATGGCACCTGCCTCAGACTCCTTCATTGCTGCCTCAGCAGGACAACCAGATTCTGCACCCTCAGCTTCTAACACTTAACCTTGCAGCCTGGCTAATTACTTAATCTCTCCTTTACCATCCCTCAGCAAACCTGTGATGGATATCATTTTAGAGGCAAGGAGGCGTAGTACTAAAAAATCTTATGCTGAAAAATGGAAAAGATTCTGTGCCTGGAACCAGTCTCAATGGATGAGCACAGCAGCGCCCAATTTACCTCAGATTTTACAATACTTAACTGAGATGCTTCACAGGGGCCTGTCTTTTTCCTCCATTAAAATCCATTTCAGCTCATTATAACACAGAACCGCCCCTCTTCTCTCATCCACTGCTCAAGCAATTCCTCAGAGGGGCCAAAAATTTGAGACCACCCAGGAGAGCTCCAACCCCAGCCTAGGACCTTAACTTTGTCTTGCAGAAACTCACTCTACCTCCTTTCGAGCCAGCTACTACTGCAGACTTAAAATTTCTTTCTTGGAAAACAGCTTTCCTTTTAGCAATCACTTCAGCTAGAAGGGTATCTGAATTACAGGCCCTTATGGCAGTGGAGCCTTTCATCATCTTTCATGCAGACAGGGTGTCCCTCAGAACCAGTCCATCCTTCATGCCCAAGGGGGTATCCAGTGTGGCTCTTAATCAGTCCATTCATTTGCCAACCTTCTTTCCCAATCCACAGAATAAAGGGGAACGGATACTGCATTCCTTAGATGTGTACAGGCAACTTAGATTCTACTTGGATGGGACTAAACCTCTAAGGAAATATGAACAACTGTTGGTGGCATTTGCTACAGGGGCAGAGGGGAAGGCTATTTCAAAGCAAACCATTTCTAAATGGATAAGCCATTGCATTCATTTCTGCTATAAGCACCATCTAAAACCTATCCCCAGGGGATCAGACCTCACTCCACCAAGGCTGCTTTTTCCTCTACAGCCTTTCTCAGAGGTGTCCTTACCAGGGACATCCTAGAAGCTGCTACCTGGAGTTCTGTACATACTTTCACCAAGCATTATCATTTGCCAATTTTCTCTAAATCCAGAGCTGGCTTTGCCACTGCAGTCTTGTAAGACCTTATAGCTGGCCCTAATGCTACCTAAATTCCTCCTCCCCAACCATAGCTTTGGGAATCTACCCAAATGTAATGACTGCAGCATTGAAACACGAAGAACATAGTACAGTTGTGTACACTTACCATAAATGTAGATGTTCAAGTGTGTATTCACTGTTGCAGTCCTGGTTACCCTCCCTCCAGCCCCCTAACTTCTTTTGGCTATACCTCTGCTTTCCTTTACTATGCTTAAAAGCCCTTTTGTTGTATTTGCTTTTTTGTTGGAGGTATATCTTTGTGCTTTTATATTTAATTGCTTCCCATTAGGGGGGGCAGCTGACATCTGGGGCAAGAAAAACTGATGTAATGGCGTCGGCTGCATGTTTTATACCCCTGACGTCATGGAAGAAGGGACAGCAACTGACACATGACCCAAGACTTTGTTAATAAGGCCGACTGAGGGCTACCTGCAAGCAGATAACCCAAATGTAATGACTGCAGCAGTGAATACAGTTGAACATCTACATTTATGGTAAGTGTACACAACTGTACTTTTGATGTTAAGGTAATTCATATTAAAGACAAGCTGAGTTGTATGATGTCATCTGGGCTGATAGAAGTTTGATTATTTTTTTTGTACAACATCCCTTGATTCCCTTTATACAAGCCTACCCAAGTTACACAGGGATCCTGTAAATCCACCTCTTAGACCTGTAGTCTCCGGTAGAAAATGGAGTACAGTCTATGTCCATCTTTGTAGAAAAGAATTTTAGACCACTTGTCAATACCAAATCACATATCCTCAGTGACTCCCAATAATTTTCTGATTGATATTTGAGTTTACACGGGCTATATTTGATGTAGAGGGATTGTATTTGGTAACTTTGGATGCAAGTTCCCTCTTCACAGTTATACCGCACAAGTTAGGTATTGAATGGGTGGTAAATATCTGATGGAACAACGTATATTTAGTGATAGCAAGGTTGAATTACTACGTTGTTTACTTGAGTTGGTTTTATATAACAATGTATTTGTTTGTGATGGTAATTATTTTTTTGCAAAGAGATGGCGTAGCAATGGGCACGTGCCAACAGCTACGCCAATCTCATTATGCTCATTTAGGAACTTAAGCACATGTTAGTTGATACATACATAGAATACATTTTATTTTACAGACGTTTTGTGGATGTTTTATTTTTGATTTGGAAGGGTACACGAGATGATTTGTTACATTTATAGAAGAGATTAATTCTAATACTACATTTTTGAAGATTTACAGCTGAGTATTCCAAGGGAGAAATTAATTATACTTTGATGTACTGATCCGAGTTTCAAGCAGTGGACAGAAAACCGTGTTAGAGGAACAACTTTTTTTACACCGAACAAGCATGCACCCGTAGTATGCATTGGATAACATAGTATAAGGGCAAGGACTTAGAGTCTCAAGGGTGAATGTCAGTGAAGGAAGTTTTATGGCTGAAATGAAAGACCTGGAGAATATGTTTGTGGATAGGGGCTACAAGAGGTTTAATGTACAAGCATTAAATAAAGTCTCATGTTATTGAAGGTAGAGGCAGGCCTTTCTTTTCTTCAAATCTACCTTCTGTTCACCTCAAGAGACTGAGTGATGGTAAATGCATGGTACTGGTGACTTATTCTTACACTACAGGTTGTCTTGGATATTATAAGGAAGCATTTGACCCATTATAACAATGAGTAATGATCTTAAAAAGATAGTGGGTGAATAACCTAGCTTTATCTTTAAGAAGAAACAATCTTTAAAACAGATGCTTTGTTATCCAAAACAGTTTGTTGATGGTAAAATTACTAGGAATAAAATGGATGTTCATCGTGCATACAGCTGCAGTCATAACAGATGGGTTCTCCTGCCGTCAGGTGGGTCCTCGGTCGGCCGAATTCCAAAGTCTACGTCCGGCGTCAGTTGTCGCTTCTTCCCTGACGTCAGTGCGACAGGGGTATAAAAGAACCAGCCGAAGCCATTTTCTTCAGTCTTTCTTGCCGTGCGGTGCCCGAAGCAGAAGCAGTTCGCAAGTGCCGGTCGGCCAGCTCCTGAAATTACGAAAATTTTGCAACCACAGTCTTCTTGAAAGCTAAGTACCCCGTTGGGGAAACTTTTCTTTCCTCAGACCGATGTCAGACAAAGTTAATAATTGTATTTCATGTGGGAAGCAAATACCGCATAAGGATTTTCATTCCCTCTGCATTCCTTGCTTAGGCCCAGACCACGACGTCTCGGTCTGTCGTTTTTGTGCTACATTCAACAAACGCACCATTAAGTGTCGGGCGGAGTTCGCCCAGCACTATTTTGGCAAAAAATTTAACTATATTATGTCGTCGGATACTCCGACTCCAGTTTTGTCTAAAAAAACGCAAAGATAAGGACCGACACCACGCCAAAGCCGACTACAGGTGGTCCGGTTCTCAGCGAGGCGCCTACGCAGCCCCTGCCTACCGACGACACTTTATTGGCGGTGTCTTCTGTGCCCGAGGTCGCAGGCTCCTCGGCCCACACCCCGACTACAGATACCGAAGCCACTCTTGGTGGTGAAACTCAAAATGTAAACAGGTCTGCCTCCTCTCAAGGTGTCTTCAGACCTTCCTCTTCTTTTTCCATCAAGGCTTTCACTAAGTCTTAAGCAGCCATGCATTCTGAGAGACCAACTACACAGGGTCCTTCTCCAGGCCCCATGCCTAAAAAACAGATGCTTAAAATGGCTGAGGATTTAATTACTCTTATCAGGGGGTCTCAGCCCCCCCCCCCCGGACAAAAGGCCCAGAGTGGAGGAAGAATCCCCCTCCTCTGACCAGGCCTCCATTATTTCAGAGCACTCGGATGAACAGGAACATTCTTACTCCCCTTTTGAAGATTCTGATGCAGAGGAGTCCATTCCCTCTGTCCCCCCCCCCGAGGATTACTCATTTGGGGAAACCTTGCATACCTTAAGGGAACACTTCCACTGGGAAGGCCAAGAGTATTCAGATTCCAAGAAAAGGCTTAGGGATTTTCTCTTGCTACCTCAGCACAGGCCTCTGGCTATACCTCCTGTTTTAGACATACTAGATGATGTGTATTCGGAGGCCTGTCTTAACCCGGATTCTTTACCTCCAGCCCCAGTCAAGCCTGACAGGTACTACCGGGTTCCTGACTCACACCAATTTCTATACAAAACCCATGCGGCTGACCCAGAAACTATCTCACAGGGCCCCAAGGGAATTAAGGCCTCCACTGCTAAAAATCCATTACCTTCCGAGAGATTCCAGATCTTTAGAAAGGTGGGGAAAAAAGGTATACACCTCGGTCACCTTAACCATGAGGGCATTAAACTGCCAGTTCCATATGTTAAAGTACCAACAGTTTCTGTTATCACAGTTGAGAAGCAAAATGTCACAACCTGAACAACCAGATTTGAAGGAGTTGCAGGATTTGATGCATAGTGCAGAACAAGTGGGTAAACATACCTTGCAATGTGGTTTTGATGCTCTAGAGGCCTCATGTAGAGCTGCTGTTACAGGATCAGTCATACGTAGACATGCCTGGCTCAAGGAGCAAACCTTACCAGATCATGTCAAAGCTAAATTACTAGATGCCCCTCTACAAAAGGATGTATTATTTGGTGTTAAAGCTGAGGAGGTATTAAAGAAAATGGAAGAAAAAGCTAAATCAATGCAAACAGTGAAAGATTTTCTACAGGTACAGCCTCCACGTTTCAGTAGAAATTGGCCTTCCAAAAATTGGTCCTTTCCAGCCACGGACAGACCCCAAAGAGGTAGATACAGGCGCCCGAGTGGCAGAGGGCAATCTCAAGGATAGTTTAGAGGCAGACAATGGCAAGCTCCTACACAAAGAGGTGGTGAGGATAGTTCGCAGCCATTCAGAAAGCAAGCCCAATGACTTTCCCCTTTGCATGCAAAGCAATGCTCAAATGGCAGTACCCTTAGGCGGAAAACTGGCATTATTTTCGAAAAATTGGCATATTGTCACAAAAGACAAATGGATCCTGGACATTATAAACAGAGGCTGCAGATTCCATTTTCACACCCTTCCAAAAATGAGAGGCATGCCAAACCTGCCACACAATCAAAGGGCAGAGGCACAAAGACAAATTTCAGATCTCATGGACATGAAAGCTATTCAAGAGGTACCTACTCAAGAACAAGGTCAAGGTTTTTATTCCAGACTATTCCTGGTACCAAGGAAGGGAAAAGATTGGAGACCTGTTTTGGACCTATCCATCCTAAACACATTTTTACTCGTACCAAAATTCAAGATGCTCACATTACAGCAGCTTCTTCCCATGCTGGGCAAGGAGTCTTGGCTGGTAACATTGGACCTCAAGGAGGCATACCTGCATGTCCCAATCAGACAAAATTGCAGAAGATACCTCAGATTTATTGCAGGTTCAACCCATTATCAATTCTCTGCATTGCCCTTTGACTTATCTACTGTGCCCAGAGTATTCACGAAATGCCTGGCATCAGTAATTGCCTACTGCAGACTTCAAGGGATACAAATATACCCATATTTGGACGACTGCCTGATCCAAGGCGACAGCAAGCACATACTCCTGAAACATCTGGCTTTTGTAATAATGTTGAATTCTCTGGGATACACAGTCAACAAAAAGAAATCAAGGCTAATACCCTCTCAGAAAATAATTTTCCTGGGTGCCAACTTGGACACAAACATCCAGATGGCCTACCTCACGCCAGAGAAACAGGGGCAACTAACTCAATACTTCAGAAAACTAGCAAATTTCACCAGGCTGACTGCAAGGAAAATCCTGCAGGCTCTGGGATTCATGGCATCTTGCATCCTACTAATCCCATGTTCAAAGCTGCATATGAGGAAACTTCAGTGGTACCTGAAAAACCTATGGTCTCAACACAGCCACAGTTTGGAAGCAATAATACCACTAATTCCATGTCTTCAAAAGGAATTTCTGTGGTGGGCTCAAGCATGCCAAACAAACACAGGTCTCCCATTCTGCAAGCCTCAAGCAAATCAAGTCATCACAACAGACGCTCGGACTACGCCTGGGGCACATGACAGATCGGTGCATTCAGGGCAAATGGTACCAAAAAGAAAAGCACCTTCACATCAATCAAAAGGAAATGCTAGCAGTAATAAAGGCTATAATAGCTTTCAAAGACCTTCTGCATCCAGGTCAACTTTTGATAAGGACAGACAACACCACAGTAATGTGGTACATAAACAAACAGGGAGGAACCCATTCATACCCCCTATGCAGGCTGGCCATGTCACTTTGGAACATGGCTCTGGAATTGCAAATCGAACTCCAAGCGCAGTACTTGCCAGGCAAGGAAAACACGCTGGCAGACAACCTAAGCAGAAATATGACAGATCCACACGAATGGAAGTTGCATCCTCAAGTTTTTACAGAGATAATACAAGCGTGGGGAAGGCCAGACATAGATCTTTTTGCCTCCCACAAAAATCACCAATTGACAAAATTCTGCTCAAGGACTTTTCATCCACAGGCCTGGAGAGTGGACACTCTCTCTTTCAGTTGGACAACGATGACAGTTTATGCCTTTCCGCCTCTTCCTCTGCTGCCCAAAGTGCTATTAAAAACCAGAGCAGACAGACCAAAGATGATTCTCATTGCTCCAGACTGGCCAAGACAGCACTGGTACCCACTCCTGAGGAGCCTGACGCATTCCTCACCATGGATCCTACCTCTAATGCCTCTTCTTAAATTGTATTGTAGAAGGCTAAACTTGGCTATTCAATTTGGAGAAAAGGATGAGAATATAAAATATGTGAAACAATAATTTCATGAAGAAAAACACTTGTATCCCGGTTCCAAACACACAAGTAGCTAATTTTGAAAAAATGGTATGTAAAGACATTTATTGGTTGTACAATAATATAAGGACAGGCAAATTATATAATGAAGTGTTTAAAGATAATTTAACTAAAAAGGAAAGGACATGTTTAGAATTGCTTATGGAAAATAAAGAAATAAGAATTATGAAGCCAGACAAAGGAGGTTTCATAGTAATTTTTAATACCTTTGACTATAATGCTGAAATACATAATATACTATGTCTGGCAATTATGAAGAGATTTCTTTAAATCAAGTGAATATAGGATATAAAAGGATAGATCTAGAAATCGAAGAATATTTAATAGATAATCGAATAACAAATGAGATATATGATTTTTTGAAAGTTGAATGTTAAGTTGTCAATCTCGCCTTCATTCTTGCTGGATGGGTTCGGAGCCGATCCTCGGCTCCGACTCGGCACTTGCTTTAGCTCGAGAACTCCTTTTACCAGCTCGAGGCAACCCTATATCCCATGATGCAAGGCGGAACTACCTCAGATCTCGTTTGCCGCTTAGCGAAAGAGGTCTCCTTTGCCAGCTGAGGTAAGTTTTTTCTTAGTCAAGTAAGAAAAAGTGTAGTTAGGGGTTTATTTTTCCCTGTTAGTGTTAGTGTAGTCTGTAATTAGTTACAGCCCACCCTATTCCCTATTTTTCAACCTTTTTATAAACTTTTTATAAGTTTTGTCTAAAGTAGTCGGCTCCGGCTGGAGTCGATACTTCTTCTACTCGAGTAGTGGGTTCGGTGCCGGCCGGCTCCGATACCCTGACTACTGTGGCCTTGTCGGCTCCGGCTGGAGCCGGCACTTTATCAACATCGGGCCGAAATCCTCGGCTCCATCTGGAGTTCTAGGGACTTCGGCTCGATGGCTTCGACCGTAAGAGATCTCGGTCCCCTATTATGAGTATCCATTCGCCCGGGATCTCCTCTTTTGTCGGAGCGGAGCCATCGGAGCCGATCTTCGAGATCTTCCAGGCTGTCTGACCACGACTTGGAGAGGGTGGTAAGGCTGTTGAAGTCTCAGGCACTGGCCCAAATGCTCCATAGCCCGTCTCAACAGACTTCGGCTATAGCCCCAATTCTTGAACTTCCTCCTCCGACTCCACACCAGAGTTCGGTGCCGGCGCTTCTTGGGACAGCGACTGTTTCGATGCCGGAGCCGATACATCCTTCGACTCCGTCGTCCTCGGCTCCGATCTCCTCCTTGAGACCTTCCTTGGAGGGATCTGGTCGGAGTTTCCACTGTCGGCTCCGAGGGGCTAGTGGCATCGGACCCTTGTCCGACCCGCTCTCCTCGGGCTTCGGCTTTGTAAGCTCGGCGCCGACATCGGCCTCGAGCCTTCTCTCTCCTTGGAGCCGACCATTCCTGTTTCTTGGAGCGGTGTGTTCCGGTCTCCGGGAGAGGAGCCTTTGAGGTGATGAGGAGTGTCCTGGCCTCTGAGCCTGGTCAGCGGTCTATCCCTCTAGCTCCTCCCTCATCAGTGCCTGCAGATGCCTCTTGCCAGCCTCTTGCTCTCAGGCCCAGGGATCCATCGCCCCAGGTTTCCCCACTGGGAATTTCCTCCTCTTCCGAGGTTTCTCCTGACCCTGCAGGGGAACCCCTCGGAAGAGGACGTAGAGGAAACACACAGACTCCTGAGTCTACTACATCTGATACCGACTTAGATGAGTCGGAGGGTTCCCCACGGTCCCCTCTGAGGATGTCTCCTTTTCAGACATCCTTGAGCTCCTCAAACAGAGGGGAATTGGCCTCCATTGACCCCTCCGAGGATGAGTCGGTATACCTGGAGGCTTTGGATCCCGACCTTCACCTCCTGGGTGTCTCCGCCTTCGACCCACTCATGCAGGTAGTGGCTCGAAGGCTTGGGCGGCTCCAGATTCTGTGGAACCTGTCTCCAGGGGGCCATCCAAGTTCATTACAGTCCCGTTGGATAAACAGTTCTATTCCAAAGGTGTCTCTGTGGTTGATATGGTGGTGGCGGCCACTAAGAAGGAACTGGCGGATCCTTCAGTACCTGTCCATCCTCCTAATAAGGATTCTAGGACCATGGACAGGTATGGAAAGCGGATGTTTTCTTCAGCGACCTTTGCTATGCGTTCGCTGAATTACCGTTGTCACTTCACCAGGCTTCAACGAGATATTCTCAAAGAACTGCGTGAAGTAGTCCAGGATCCTTCTGCTGCTGGGGCTCAGGAAAAGATTGCCTCACAGCTTGCTATCCTGAATTCCATATCTAACGCCTCTATGCGGCTCATATCTTATGCAGCCGATGGAGCGAGCAGGGCCGCAGGCACAGGAGTTGCTCTTAGACGCCAAGCCTGGATGCGGCTGTGTAATTTTGGACCCCTTTAAGGCGTCCTTCACTAATACCCCCTTTGACGGTTCGTCTTTGTTCGGGCCTCAAGTGAAGGATACCTTGACCAGGTGTGAGCAGGATGGTAAGACTCTTTCTGCCGTTGGAGTCCAGTTTTCCACTCCTTCTAGACCATATCCCAAGGGTCAGAAAGGGGGGAAGATGTGGTTCCGTAGAGCCCAAGGAGCTACACCGGACACACGTGGTCAGTTTACCCCAGAGGCAGAGGGGTAACAATAATAGATGCCGCCCTAGAGGCAGGGGGGGTCCTCAGAACCAGGGCAGCCGGGAGTCTCTTCCTGAGAAGCCCTTTCAGCATCCCTGAGGTGTTGCTCGACTGTCCACCCTTGGAGGCAGTCGGTGGCAGGTTTTCACTGTACCCAGTAGCCTGGCAATCCCTATCCCAAGAGAAGTGGGTACAGTCGATTATATCCGAGGGTTACAAGATCCCCTTCGTAAGGTTTCCGACCTCTACAATCCCTTCCAGACATCTCACCCGGTCAAAGGGATTTGGCAAAACAGGAGGTTTCAAAACTCCTAGAAAAAAGAGCCGTCCAGACAGTGCCGGCAGACCAAGTAGGATCCGGCGTCTACTCAAGATTTTTTTGGGCCCCAAAAAGGCCGGAAGGGTGGAGACCAATATTAGACCTCAGAAATCTGAACAGATTTGTCAAAAGGCAAGATTCCGGATGGTCACGCTTCAGTCCATTCTGCCCTTTCTGGGCAAGGACAACTGGATGTGCTCTATAGACCTTCAGGATGCGTACTATCACATAAAGATTCACAGGCGCTCCAGGAGGTTTCTCCGCTTTCGGCTAGGGACCAGTCATTACCAATTCAGAGCCCTGCCCTTTGGCCTCACTTCAGCCCCCAGAGTGTTTACCAAATGCATGGCAGTGGTCAGAGCTCACCTGAGACGTCGAGGATTCCAGGTGTTTCCTTATTTGGATGACTGGCTCCTCTCCGCCACCACCAAGTGTCAGCTTCTTCAGTCCAGAGACTACACCCTACAGCTTTGCAAGAATCTGGGAATTTCAGTAAATTTTGTAAAATCTTCTCTGCTGCCTTGCCAATCTATCACCTTTATAGGCGCAGAGTTAAATACCGTCAAAATGTTAGCCAGACTAACAGATCAAAGAATTCTGGACATCCAAAAATTTGTTCGGCTTCTGTTACAAAGCAAAAAGATCAAAGCCAGGTTTGTCCTGAAGGTTCTAGGTCTAATGGCTGCGGCCATTGTTTTTCTACCACTGGCTCGCTTTCACATGCGTCTCCTACAGTGGATGCTTTTCACACAGTGGTCGTATCACGATCTTCCGATGAGACACGAGATCTTAGTGACACAGTCTTGCAGGGCTTATCTGGGCTGGTGGATATCCTCCCGTCTTCTTCATCAGGGTCGACCCTTTGTTCCCCCTCCTCCAGTTGCCACAGTCACCACGGATGCCTCCCTGATCGGGTGTGGGGGGGGCATTATCAGGGCAGGATGGTCCACGGGACGTGGCAACCCATAGAATACCATCTGCACATAAATGTCCTGGAGATGAGAGCAGTGCTTTTAACGTTGCAAGCCCTCGACGACTTTCTTCCCACGGGGACTATTGCAGTACAGACGGACAACATGTCTGTGGTCTGGTACATCAACAAACAGGGCGGAACCAGGTCCTATCCCTTATGTCGAGAAGCTCTCAGACTTTGGCAATGGGCGATCTCTTCTCAGCGGTTTCTGATAACGCACATCCCGGCAGGTCCAACCTATTGGCGGACAGGCTAAGCAGATCTATTCTGATGCCTCACGAGTGGTCTCTCAATCAATCTGTAGTGGATCAGATTTTTCTGAAGTGGGGCACTCCTTGTTGCGATCTTTTCGCTACCCCTCAAAACAACAAGTGCCCAGACTATTTCACTGTATTTCCCCTTCCAGGCCAACCCCTGAGAGACTCTCTAACCCAGGATTGGCCGTGGGGACTTCTTTATGCTTTTCCTCCTTTTCCATTGATTCCACAAGTCATTCAGAAAGCCACCGTTTTGAGAGCCAAATTGATCCTCATTGCTCCTTTGGCCTCGACAGATTTGGTTTCCGTCTCTGCATCGTCACCTTCTGGTGCAGCCCTGGCATCTGGACCCAGTTCCGGATCTTTTGATCCACCAGTCGGGTCAGCAGCACCGGGCTGTTCATTCTCTCAACCTCACTGCTTGGTTGCTCCACTTCCTTCCCTAGCCAGGCTACCAATGATTTCTGACTCAGTCAGAGACATTTTAGTGTCTTCTTTGAAGTCGTCCACTAGGACTATATATGCTAGCAAGTGGCGGTTTTCGATTTGGGCAAACTCCAGAAATATTGATCCTTTTACTGCTCCCGTACATTCTGTTTTAGATTTCCTAGCGGAGGTTTTTCATTCGGGATCCTCGTCATCTACAGTCAAAGTACAACTGGCTGCCATTTCCAAGTATCATGTTGGCTTGCATGACAATAACATCATGTCTCATAGATTATGCAAGGCCTTTTTGAGAGGAGTTTTTCTCCTAAAACCACCTATAAAGCATCCTCCTCCGCAATGGGATCTAAACTTAATGTTAGCATCCTTAATACTACCTCCTTTCGAACCGTCTGCTTCATGTTCTTTGAAGTTATTGACATGGAAAACTATATTTTTACTGGCTGTCACTTCTGCTAGAAGGGTTTCGAGATTCAAGCTCTCTGTATTCGCTCACCTTATTTGGTTTTCATAAGGACAGGGTATCGTTAAGAACTAACCCTTCCTTTCTCCCCAAGGTTGTATCTCAAACCAATATTAACCAATCTATAGAATTACCAGTCTTTTTCCCTAACTATTCTGACAGAGCTGAACAGAAATTGCATTTTTGGATGTCCATCGTCAGCTCAGGTACTACTTGCATAGGACTAAACAAATTAGAAAATCGGACCAATTGTTTGTCTCTTATGCAGAAAACAGGTTAGGTCTTCCAGTTTCTAAAGTGACCTTATCCAGATGGTTGACTTCCACCATTTCCTATGTGTACTCTCTCAGAGGCAAACAACTACCTTCTAAGCCAAAAGCACACTCGACCAGGAGTCTATCCACTTCTGCAGCTTTTCAGGATAGACTTCCCATTGATACCATTTGTGCAGCAGCTGCTTGGGCCACGCCTCATACCTTTGTTTCTCATTACAAGTTGGATTTGGCCTCCAGAGATAGGGCCAGTTTTGGTTCCACAGTTCTCAAGAGTCTGTTCCATTGAGCCACCCGGGATACAGGTGCTAGGGACGCGGTCCCATCCAGCAAGAATGAAGGCGAGAATGACAACTTAACATTTAGAAGTTATGTACCTACCATAACGTTCCATGTTAGTTGTCTTCTCGCCTTCTTTCTTGCCCTCCCTCCTTCCCCCTGGCCTGGACAGATCTTGAAGAGTTCCTATTAGTTTGTTTCCTCTGGATCTTTGTTATGAGGACTTCTTTTAGGAAACTTTGTTCCTATTTTGGTTAGGATAACCTTTAGCAGGGTAAGTTAGCTGCCAAACGAGATCTGAGGTAGTTCCGCCTTGCATCATGGGATATAGGGTTGCCTCGAGCTGGTAAAAGGAGTTCTCGAGCTAAAGCAAGTGCCGAGTAGGAGCCGAGGATCGGCTCCGAACCCATCCAGCAAGAAAGAAGGCGAGAGAAGACAACTAACATGGAACGTTATGGTAGGTACATAACTTCTAAATTTCCCATTTTGGCAAAAATCATAGGTATACCCAAGATTCATAAATGTATGGAAAAACCTCCGTTCAGACCTATCATTTCTGGATCTAAATCTAAGACGTATAATATGGGTGCCACTATTGACAGATGGACTAAACTTGTGTATAAGAATATCCCACAGCTTACTAAGGATTCCTGGAATTTAAGTAAATTAACACCTGATATATGGAATGACAATCTTATTTTCCTGACAATTGATGTAATAGATTTATTTTCCAGCATACCTAAGGAAGTAGGCGTTGAGTACTTTTGTAATAGCTTGAGAAAATATTCGGGACTTATGTGGGATAAGATTAATCCTAATCACAGACATGATGGGACTAGTATTAGACCATAATTATCTCCAATTTCAAGGAGAGTATTTCAGACAGAATAGAGGGGTTGCTATGGGGGCTTCTTGTGCCCCAATATTTGCAAACCTTGTCATGCTTGAGTGGGAGTCTGAATATGTGTTTCGTAGTGAATATTATTCGCACATTGCTTTATACACTAGATATTTAGACGATTTGTTTATTCTATGGAAGGGACCATCTGAATTCATAAAACCATTTACTGATTACATTAATGGCACGACTGAATTTTTGAAATTTACATATAACATCAATAATGAAGGTATAGCCTATTTGGACACTTTTATAAGTCATACTGTAGATGGATTTGCATCTAAAATTTATAGGAAATCCGCCTTTTCAAATGACTATATCGAATTTGGTAGTAATCATCCACCCCACATGTTCAAGAATGTGTTTAAAGGACAGTGCATTCGTGCTGCGCGAATGTCATCGAGTAAAGTGATTATGGAAGAAGAATTAGATTTAATTTTCAACATGTTTAGGACAAGAGGTTACCCTATTCCTATGCTAAAGGAAGTTGTCAGTTATGTTAGCAAGCAATGGGGCATCAAATATTCACCATTGTTGGGAAAAACTTTTGGAGTTAACAAAGAATCTGAGTGGCAGCATAAATCAAGAATATAATAATACATGTGCGATCATCTATAACCCATATGTCAATTATGTGAAAGAAATTTTAAACAGACATTGGGATTTGATCACTATTTCCGACAGCATAGGAATAACCTTAGGCAACTACCCTAAATGTGTGTATAAAACTGCCCATAATATCAAGAGGCTACTAGAGAGTTCCAAGGGTTTGAGAAAATTGAAGAAAATATCAACAGGAACCACGAAGTGTGGTTCCTGTAAATAATGCAAATATATTAATGAAGCAGTGGGAATTAAGTTGGACAATATCAATAAGACATATATTAAGTGCAGGGCGGGTAATTGTAACACCCGACGAGTCGTTTATATAGCAACTTGTGTATCCTGCTCAACATATTACATAGGAAAGACAGAAAGGAAAATTAAAACACGAATATATGAACACTATTATAAGATACAAAAGGAAGACACGAATAATGCATTATTTAAGCATATATCAAGTAAAGGGCACGAACATTATTTTAAATTTTCTATTATTGAACAGATTGACAATAATGTATGTGGTGGCAATTGGAAAGTTTTTTTAGCTATGATGGAAAGTAAGTGGCAGATTTATACAGATGCCACTAGGAGTCCTGGTATTAACGACACTATTAACATTAAACCTTTTTTAATACTTGAATAATATATTTATAACATGAATTTACTTTTATATTTTTAATATATTATGTTGTGTTTAACAGTGATTAATTGTTATTGTATTATATACATGTATATTTGCAAGTATTTTTTTTCATATCTATGATTAGATAATATATAGTATATTACTTTAAATGTAAAAAACTTCTTGGCGCCAAATTGGTTATTTAAACTGGATGTGACGTGTAGTTCTTGGTTCTGATGAAGTCTGTATTCCAGCAGATGAAAGCACTTAACCTGTTGTGTCGGAGAGTGTTTTAATAAATTTCAATTTAAATAAATTCAACTGCCTGTTCGAGCTGCGCTTTTATCCTACCTCAGGAGCTAATTTTTACTTGTGGGTTATCCAGTCGTCTTGTTGTACCTTTTACCCTAATCCTCAAAACAAAGGGGAGAGACTACTACATTCCTTGGACATCCACAGACAGCTGCGTTATTATTTGGACAGAACAAAGCCTTTCAGAAAAACAGAACAGCTCTTTGTGTCCTATGCTATAGGAGCTCAAGGGAAGCCAATTTCCAAACAGACAATCTCAAAATGGATAGCCCACTGCATATGCTTTTGTTACTCTTTTCATGGTAAAACTGTACCTGCAGGCATCAGATCTCACTCCACAAGGGCCACAGCTACCTCTGCAGCTTTCCTCAGAGGAGTTCCTACCAAAGATATTTTGGAAGCAGCCACTTGGAGTTCTGTGCATACCTTCTCCAAGCACTACCACCTACCATTATACTCCAAAACTAGAGCAGGCTTTGCCACTGCAGTCTTGCAGGGCATCCTGGCTCCTCCTAGTTCCACCTAGTGCCTACCACCCCTTTCTTAGCTTTGGGATTCTACCCATCTGTTATGACTGCAGCTGTATGCACGATGAACATAGTACAGTTTTGTACCTACCATAAATGTAGATGTTAGAGTGCTAATACAGCTGCAGTCCAGGTTTCCCTCCCTCCTTCCCCTCTTGGGACAGGCCTATTGGCTAACACCTCCTCATACAACCTGATTGGGGTATTCATTTATGGTGTATTTGCTTGCAACTACTGTATTTTGATTATATTGCATAGCTTTATTACATAAATTTATGTATTGCCTTCCTTCTGGGGGCACCTGACATCTGTGGCAAGAAAAACTGAAGAAAATGGCGTTGGCTGGTTCTTTTATACCCCTGTCGCACTGACGTCAGGGAAGAAGCGACGACAACCGACGCCGGACCTAGACTTTGGAATTCGGCCGACTGAGGACCCACCTGACGGCAGGAGAACCCATCCGTTATGACTGCAGCTGTATTAGCACTCGAACATCTACATTTATGGTAGGTACAAAACTGTACTTTTCCACTTATAAAGGAACTAGACCATGTCATACTTGTAAGTGCTGCAGTTATGTTGACACTACTGGTATGTTTATACATCCAGATCAGGGTAAATAGTATGCGTTTGATGTTCAAGCTACTTGTGCTTCTACTCATGTGGTTTATTTGGCGTGCTGCACTGCCCATGCGAAGTTTTATGTAGGCAAGACTGATAAAGACAGTTGAAGGAACGTATAGTAGAACACTTAAGACGTATAAATAATGGTACTGAGTGCAGTGCTCTATCTAAACATGTGAAACTCGCCTCACACACACACATTGTTTTAAGTTTCAAGTTATAGCACAGGTAGCAGCTACTAAGAGGCTGGGTGATGTTAGAAATGCTTCTGAAAGCTTAGAGAGCTATTGGATAGCTAGGTTAAGAGCGGATTATGGTTCAGAACTAAATGATAAAGTCCCCCTTAAACCTTAGTTATAGACACGCTCACTTTTAAGATGAGCTTTACGTACACTTGTGTGCATTAGTTGATTTTAAGTTTATTTCTTATTTTTTAATTTTTATTACATGTATTGTCTGTATTCTTTTAATACATAATTGCTTAATTGGTTGATTTGCTAGTTGAATTTCTATAAAAATTACTGTGTGTGTAACTACATTTTTATTTTGACATCTAAAGAAGCAGCAAGAGCTGTGAAAGCGCTTATGTTTTAAAATAAAAGATTGTTTTATGCTGAGAGCCTGGTGTCATCTCATCATTATACTACTTTGGACTGTTTTACGCTGGTTTATCTGTTTGGTGAGACATTTACACAGCATAGGTTAGTCGTTTTCTCCTGTCTTTTAATTATGTTTTAATATTCTCTGACATTAATTTTATTGCTTCTCTTTCTTTCCCACTACATTTGAGTGATCCCTAAATATTTAATCTCTGTTATTAGTTTAGTGAAATAATTTAAATATTGATTCTGATTGAAATTCATACCCGACATCAGTTCAAAATATTTAATTAATTTTATATTTGTTGGTGAGGAATTACTGTTTGTTACCTTATTGCTAACTCTATATCACTGGCAAATATACTGAACTTTGGAAGTGTATATTTTTATCATTTATTTTAAATGCTACTATATCATTAAGTTTCATGTAATTAGCTAGAGACTCAGTAGACGAAGCAAATAAAGGAAATGAGGGACAACCTTGTTTCATGCCCTTACTTGCCTTTAGTGACTAAGAAATAAAATACCCTAGTGTAACACACATTTTGATAAAGGTTGTGATGCCCACCACTGCCACGAATATGTGACATCCCCACACTGGGCCAGTAATCAAGGAGCCTGAATCCTCACCACTGACACTGGAGAGGGGACATGCACTTGGGATACAAGTGGATACTCATTATTTCCAGATGCAGACCTCACTGCGTCAAGCACAATTTCCCTTAAGATCACACAGGGAGCACACTCAGCCTGGGGTCTGGATTTCTCTATATCTGTCTCCCCTCCAGGTCCCCAATAAGACTCCCCACTGGTGCAGCTGTAGGGTTAGATCCTCAGCCGAGTGTCCAAGCCATTTCCTACATCACCCTCTCTGTGAACCCACTGCTTCATGTCCCTGCCCCAGGTAGCTGACGCACACAATCCAAGATTTTATTTTCACACACGCACACACACACACACACACACACACACACACACACACACACACACACACACACACACACACACACACCTGGGAAAGGCTGGCACAGATTACCCGCTCTACCAGCTTTTCCCAGACTATAAGGTAGATTCACTGCCACCAGTCAGTTACTATAAGGCTCTTAAAAGAGTATCCAGTTATGCTGAGTGAAGATAATATTAATACAAATGATAGTAGATGACCAAGAGAGCTAGGCCTTCTGAAGTGGCCCACAGTGTGTCCCCAAATAAATATAAGTACTCTCAAAGGTTGGATACTTTTTACAAGGACCAACCACAATGTTGTGCCTTACAACAACCAACCACAATAAAAGTTTTAAATATATTTAATAATAAAAGAACATGAAAATATTGAATGTATATTTACCATAGACCACAGAGTTCAAATCACAGTAAATACTGAAATTAACTTTGATGGACAGACTCATACAAATAAAGGAAAACACTCTCTAAACTAGGCTTCACTATATTCTTGACTGAATCTAAGAATTTGCTGTTCCATGATAACTTACTTGTGCAAGGCAAGATGAAATACATGAGC
This sequence comes from Protopterus annectens, assembly GCF_019279795.1. Lineage (NCBI taxonomy): Eukaryota > Metazoa > Chordata > Ceratodontiformes > Protopteridae > Protopterus > Protopterus annectens. The sequence continues at coordinate 608,493,328 of NC_056747.1, forward strand.
AATCTTTCTAGTCAAGCCCCCAAACAGAATATTCAGTACTCTTGAGATTTCTCTTTATAATATCTAAAGTATAACTTCCAAGAGGGCTGGCAGAAAGACCTCATCTGGTCTCCTGACTCTAGGTTCTCTCAGTATTCCCCTTCAAAGCTGAGACAGGAATTTAGCATAGACTACTACAATACACATTTAAATGTTTATGGCAGTCCCTGGGGCTTTCCCTGTTTTTACTGAGCTGATGAACAACAGCTTTTTCCAGAACTAGTGTCTCCGGTCCTGTTCAGTACTGTGGATTACTGATGTTCATCGTGCATACAGCTGCAGTCATAACAGATGGGTTCTCCTGCCGTCAGGCGGGTCCTCGGTCGGCCGAATTCCAAAGTCTAGGTCTGGCGTCGGTTGTCGTCACTTTCTTTCCTGACGTCAGTGCAACAGGGGTATACAAGACACAGCCGACGCCATTTTCTTCAGTCTTTTTTGCCGCGCGGTGCCCGAAGCAGAAGCAGTTCGCAAGTGCCGGTTGGCCAGCTCCTGAAATTACGAAAATTTGGAAACCAAAGTCTTCCTTAAAGCTAAGTACCCCGTTGGGGAAACTTTTCTTGCCTCAGACCGATGTCAGACAAAGTTAACAATTGTATTTCTTGTGGGAAGCAAATGCCGCATAAGGATTTCCATTCCCTCTGTATACCTTGTTTAGGCCCAGACCACGACGTCTCGGGCTGTCGCTTTTGTGTTACTTTCAATAAACGCACTATTAAGCATCGGGCGGAGTTCGCCCAGCACTTTTTTGGTAAAGCTTTTGATTATAAAATGTCGTCGGAAACTCCGACTACCGTTTTGTCCAAAAAACGCAAGGACAAAGACCGACACGCGAGGTCCGCGGCCTCCACCGACACCACGCCAAAACCGGCTACACGTGGTCCGGTTCTCAGCGAGGCGCCTACGCAGTCCCTGACTACCGAGGACACTTCTCTGGCGGTGTTTTCTGTAACCGAGACCGCAGGTACCTCGGCCCATACCCTGACTACAGCTACTGAAGCCACTGAGAGTGTTGAGCCTCTTAATGTGGACAGGTCCACTTCCACCCATGGTGTCTTCAGACCCTCATCTTCCTTTTCCATAAAGGCCTTTACTAAGTTCAAATCAGCCATGCATCCCAAGAGGCCTGGTGCACAGGGCCCATCTCCAGGCCCCATGCCTAAAAAGCAGATGCTCAAAATGGCTGAGGATTTAATTACTCATATCAGGGGTTCCCAACCCCCTCCGGACAAGAGACCCAGAGTGGAGGAAGATTCTCCCTCTTCTGACCAGGGCTCCATTATTTCAGAACATTCTGATTAAGAGGAGCACTCGTACTCTCCCTTTGAAGATTCTGATGCAGAGCAGTCCATTCCTTCTGTATCTCCCCCAGAGGATTTTTCTTTCGGGGAAACCTTGCATACCTCGAGGGAACACTTCCATTGGGAAGGCCAAGATTTTTCAGATTCCAAGAAAAGACTTAGGGAATTTCTTTTGCTACCTCAGCACAGACCTCTGGCGATACCTCCTGTCCTGGACATACTTGATGATGTTTACTCGGAGGCTTGCCTTAATCCGGATTCCCTGCCTCCTGCCCCAGTCAAGCCTGAAAGGTACTACAGAGTTCCTAACTCACACCAATTTCTTTACAAAAGCCATAATGCTGACCCTGAAACCATTTCTCAAGGCCCCAAGGGAATGAAGGCCTCTACTGCTAAGAATCCATTACCTTCCGAAAGAGAGTCTAGATCCTTAGAAAGGTGGGGGGGGGGGTATATACCTCGGCCACCCTAGCCATGAGGGCCTTAAATTGTCAGTTCCATATGCTTAAATATCAGCAGTTTCTGTTATCACAATTAAGGAATAAAGTGTCACAACCTGAACAACCAGATTTGAAGGAGTTGCAGGATATGATGCATAGTGCAGAACAAGTGGGTAAACACACATTACATTGTGGCTATGATGCTCTAGAGGCCTCAAGTAGAGCTGCTGTTACAGGATCAGTCATTCGTAGACATGCCTGGCTTAGGGAACAAACCTTGCCTGATCATGTTAAAGCTAAACTACTAGATGCTCCTTTACAAAGGGATGTATTATTTGGTACTAATGCTGAGGAGATACTACGGAAAATGGAAGAAAAAGCTAAATCTTTGCAAACTGTCAAAGCCTTTCTACAGGTACAACCACCACATTTTAGCAGAAATTGGCCTTCAAAAAACTGGTCCTTTCCAGCCACGGACAAGCCCCAAAGAGGTAGATACAGGCGCACAAGGGGCAGAGGACAATCTCAAGGATCATATAGAGGCAGACAATGGCAAACTCCAGCACCAAGAGGTGGCGAAGACAGTGCACAACAATGCAGGAAACAAACCCAATGACTTTCCCCTTTGCATGCCAAGCAAGTCTCAGCTGGCAGCACCCTTGGGAGGAAAACTGACATTATTTTCAAAAATTTGGCATATTATCACAACAGACAAATGGATCCTGGACATTATAAACAGAGGCTACAGATTTCATTTTCACACACTTCCAAAAATGAGAGGCATGACGAACCTGCCACACAATCAAAGGGCAGAGGCTCAAATACAAATTTCAAAGCTTATGGACATGAAAGCTATTCAAGAGGTACCTACTCACGAACAAGGTCAAGGTTTTTATTCCAGACTATTCCTGGTACTAAGGAAGGGAACCGATTGGAGACCCATTTTGAACTTATCCATCCTAAACACATTTCTACTCGTACCAAAATTCAAGATGCTCACCTTACAGCAGCTTCTTCCCATGCTGGGCAAGGAGTCTTGGCTGGTAACATTGGACCTCAAGGAGGCATACCTGCATGTCCCAATCAGACAAAACTGCAGAAGATACCTCAGATTTCTTGCAGGTTCAATCCACTATCAATTCTCTGCATTGCCCTTTGGCTTATCTACTGCGCCCAGAGTATTCACGAAATGCCTGGCATCAGTAATTGCCTACTGCAGACTTCAAGGGATACAAATTTACCCTTATTTGGACGATTGCCTGATCCTAGCGGACAGCAAACACATACTTCTGGAACATCTGGCTTATGTAACACGGTTATTGAATTCTCTGGGATACACAGTCAACAAAGAGAAATCCAGGCTAACACCATCTCAGAAAATAATTTTCCTGGGTGCCAACTTTGACACAAACACCCAGATGGCCTATCTTACGCCAGAAAAACAGGGGCAACTAACTCAGTACTTCAAAATACTAGCAAATTGTACCAGGCTAACTGCAAGGAAAATCCTGCAGGCTCTGGGCTTCATGGCATCTTGCATTCTTCTAATCCCATGTGCAAAGTTGCATGAGGGAACTTCAATGGTACCTAAAAAACCTGTGGTCTCAACACAGCCACAGTTTGGAAACAATAATACCACTAATCCCATGTTTGCAAAAGGAATTTCTGTGGTGGGCCCAAGCATGCCAAACAAACACAGGTCTACCATTCTGCAAGCCTCAAGCAAATCAAGTCATCACAACAGACGCTTCAGACTACGCCTGGGGGGCACACATGACAGACAGGTGCATTCAGGGCAAATGGTCCCAAAAGGAAAAGCACCTTCACATCAATCAAAAGGAAATGCTAGCAGTGATAAATGCAATTACAGCTTTCAAGGACCTCCTGCATCCAGGGAAATTATTGATAAGAACAGACAACACCACAGTAATGTGGTACATAAACAAACAAGGAGGAACACATTCATACCCCCTGTGCAGGCTGGCCATGTCACTTTGGAACTTGGCTCTGGAATGGCAAATCGAACTTCAAGCACAGTACCTGCCAGGTTTGGAAAACACGCTGGCAGACAATCTAAGCAGAAATATGACAGACCCGCACGAATGGAAGTTGCATCCTCAAGTGTTTACAAAGATAATCCAAGCATGGGGAAGGCCAGACATAGATCTCTTTGCCTCCCACAGGAATCATCAATTGACAAAATTCTGCTCAAGGACATTCCATTCAAAGGCCTGGAGAGTGGACACCCTTTCTTTCAGTTGGGCAGCACGGACATTTTATGCCTTCCCACCTTTGCCTCTTCTGCCCAAGGTGCTCTTGAAAGCAAGAGCAGACAGACCGAAGATGATACTGATCGCTCCAGACTGGCCAAGACAACACTGGTACCCACTCCTGAGGAGCCTAACACATTCTCCTCCCTGGACCCTACCTCTAATGCCTCTTCTACTGACTCAGCACAGCTACAAAACTCTTCAGTCAGCTGAAAACACTCAATCTGGCTGCATGGAAAATTCCTTAACACCACAACAGACCCTACTCTCCAAGGAGGTGCAGGATGTCGTTTTGGAGGCCAGAAGGCCATCTACTAGAAAGGCTTACTCCACAAAATGGAAACGGTTTTGCACTTGGAATGAGAAAAAAGGCCAGGATCCTAGAAAACTGAATTTACCTCAGATATTACAGTATCTAGCTGAGCTGTTGAACAGTGGATTTTCATTTTCCACCATAAAAATCCATGCCTCAGCCATTTCTGCTGAATACAACACTGATCCACCATTATTCTCCCACCCACTCTTAAGACAGTTCCTCAGAGGGGCTAAGAATATAAGACCTCCAAGGAAACAACCAATACCAGCCTGGGATCTTAATTACATTCTAGAAAAATTAACATTACCTCCCTTTGAACCAGCTGCCTCAACAGATTTGCAATATTTGTCCTGGAAAACAGCTTTCCTTCTGGCCATTACCTCAGCTCGTAGTGTTTCGAAACTACAAGCCCTCATGGCTGTGCAGCCCTTTCTCATCTTCCATCAGGACAGGGTTTCCCTACGAACCAACCCATCATTTATGCCTAAGGTAGTATCCAGGGTAGCTTTAAATCAGGCCATACACTTGCCTACCTTTTACCCCAATCCTCAAAACAAAGGGGAAAGGCTGCTACATTCCTTAGACATCCATAGACAGCTACGTTACTATTTGGAAGAACAAAGCCTTTCAGGAAATCAGAACAACTCTTTGTGTCCTATGCTGTAGGAGCTCAAGGGAAGCCAATTTCCAAACAGACTTTTTCAAAATGGATAGGCCACTGCATACGGTTTTGTTACTCTTTTCATGGTAAATCTGTACCTGCTGGCATCAGACCCCACTCCACAAGGGCCACAGCTACCTCTGCAGCCTTCCTCAGAGGAGTCCCTACCAAAGATATTTTGGAGGCAGCCACTTGGAGTTCTGTGCATACCTTCACTAAACACTACCACCTACCTTTATACTCCAAAACTAGAGCAGGCTTTGCCACTGCTGTGTTGCAGGGCATTCTGGCTCCTCCCAGTTCCACCTAGTGCCTACCACCCTGTGCGTAGCTTTGGGATTCTACCCATCTGTTATGATTGCAGCTGTATGCACGATGAACATAGTACAGTTTTGTACCTACCATAAATGTAGATGTTCGAGTGCTAATACAGCGGCAGTCCAGGTTTCCCTCCATCCCTCCTTCCCCTCTGGGTACACACCTAGTGGCTAACTCCTCATCTCACAACTTGATTGGGTTATCCTTCTATGGTGTATTTGCTTGCAACTACTGGTTTTTGATTATATTGCAATGCATGATTATATATTGTATATATATATATATATATATATATATATATATATATATATATATATTGCCTTCCTTCTGGGGGCACCTGACATCTGGGGCAAGAAAGACTGAAGAAAATGGCGTTGGCTGAGTCTTGTATACCCCTGTCGCACTGACGTCAGGAAAGAAAGCGACGACAACCGACGCCGGACCTAGACTTTGGAATTCGGCCGACCGAGGACCCGCCTGACGGCAGGAGAACCCATCTGTTATGACTGCAGCTGTATTAGCACTCAAACATCTACATTTATGGTAGGTACAAAACTGTACTTTTTAACAGCTCATTTACATTTTCCTTGTTTTTTCTTAAAGCAAGCTAGCTGGTTAACCGTTGCTGTCCCAGTATTCGCTATTAAAACATAAGCATTTAATTCAGTTACAATAATACATGTGCATTTCATTTCATCAGGGTGTACCATTCATAAATTTTAACACAAGCAAACCTCACAAATACATTTTCAGCACAAGCATCTGTACCAGTCAGTTTGATGATACAAATTACATATAGTTCTAATATATTTGTAATACAAACGTCTTGGATAAATCAGTTTGATATTCAAAGGTCATGTCATTCTTTGCAAAACTCCAGCTAGCTATGCTTGCACTTGGCCATATCATCACAAAGATGATGAGAAAATTAAATGGAATCCTGTATGTTTCTTAAACTTTAGTTATACAAGACCAGTTTAATAAAACTATGGCATTATCTATATCAAGAGCAGTTATAGATAGATCTTTTTTGTTAGCATATTCAGTTAAATTAATTGTATTCTTTTAATGTTATCTAGTGTTTGCATGTTCAGCTAGTTTTTGGTCTCCCGCTATTTAAGCAAGTAGTAATTTATCCTTTTGGGAAGGATTGACATAATTTTGGAACTGGCATTCAGCAATGATATAGGTCTACAAGAAGAGCATAAAGATGGATCTTTATCTTATTTTAATAAAAGAGAAATTGTGTATTTCCATGACAAATATGTGTTGAATGTAGTTTTCATTTATGTGAAAAAAAGAGAAAACCTCATGAAGTAAGTTATACAGTTATGGAATTATGCCATCACTACCTAGAGCTTCCTTTGCTCTCAGCCTTTTAACTTGCTCTGTTATGATGTTAAAACTGGTCTTTTTTTTTTTTTTTTTGCTCAGTTAAAAAAATCATTGGCTTTCATTTTCTTCCTGTGCATTCATTTTTAGGAGTTTGTTTTTAAAACTGTTTTGTAAATTCTTCACTGTCTATGTTTCTTATTACTACCAGGAATAGGTGTAGTGGCGTTGTTGTGGCAACGTCTTGTGATCATTTGAGATTTAAGAGCTAATTCATGTAAACTTTTAGGAGACGGAGAATAAGAATTAATGTGACTGTCCCATTTGTGATCCAGCAAGACAGAGGGTCCCAATGGCTTCTCCAGTGTCTATAATTATGTCAGCATGAGATTGTTTCTTAATTTTATTACTTCTTTCCAAAGGATGATAAAAAAATGGACATACAAAAGAAAGTGCAGAGACTCTTCCCCACCAGATCTTTCATGCCTGGCTTCAAAGATGAGGAGGATTCCTGTTTTGCATCTCCTAAAATGACCCTGGATTTGAAGAAATCTTAATGTTGAGGCAAGAAGGTGTGACCTTTTGCCTGGAGCACTTCCCACAGAGGACATTGAAGATGACATTCAGCTGCACTCAATAATCCTCTTGGTGGATACCCCATTGATGCCTATGCTGAAGGTCACCACTAGTGCATTGTGGAAATACCTCAACACCAGTCTCTTGATAGTTGCTATGTGAACTTCCAAAACAAAATGTGTATTTCCATTTGGCAGCTTTGAGTCCTCCTTTTCATACGTTGCCATGAAATTTGCCTATGTATCTTTGAACATTCACCCTACGTTTGCTCCAGTATTGTCTTACAGTGGCACATCTTGATCCTGCTCACAAATATTTGTAAAAAAAGTGCACTGGGCTTGTTTTAAAATTAAGCAACAAACTATTTCATCAGCAAGGAAGGTTTTTTAATGATTATTATGTAATTCCATCATTGTGTGCTTGCTGGAAGTAAACTGCATGTGCTGTTTTGATCTCCAAAATGTCTGCTTCCATGTAAAGTTAGCCAGGGAGTCTTAAGAGGTATTTTCACTTCAGTGTAAGAGCCATTCATTAAGTTCAGGACTTTCCATTTGGCTTCTCCACAACCTTCTCAAAGTTCACAATGTATGCATATAGCTGCAAAGAAACTGAGGCTGCAATGAGCATCCATTTTCACTACCTGGATAACTGGCTTTTGGCTGATCTGTCAACAGTCTTATTTCTATTATTTTACTTTCTTCTCTTCCATTCTTCCACACCCTGTTAGCACAATCAACCATCCAATTTGCCCCCCCCCCCCAACAAAATGCAAACAAGTAAAAAAAATACTAATTACTCTAATACCTGTACTGTTTCTATTTTACCATCTTACTGCCTACGAACAAATACTTGACCATGGTACTCACTACCCACAACGTCAAACAGACACCCACAACTGCACACACAACACCAAACACTGTGCCATCCCCAGCAAACTGAATATACGACCCTCAATAATATATCACCCCTGTAAAACCACAAAACACAATCCTAAAGACAAAGACTATATAAAACTAATTAAAAATCTCCTAAAGCTTAGAATATCCTGTCACTATAACGTTATAACACACGAGGATATTCATCCCAACCCTGCCCCACCCACACCCAATAACCTCCACTCCCCTACCACAACCCCCACAGTCAAGCTACCCTTTTTTACTCCCACTAGTTCCCTCTTAGCATTTCACCTAAATATTAGAAGTATTAACAATAAGATTCCCAACCTACACGCCCTCCTTTCAACCCACTCCCCAGACATTGTGTCTTACAGAAACCTGGCTAAAACCAAGTACTACTGACAATGAGATACTACCCCCAGGATATAATATACACTGGTTAGACTGTGCTACTAAGAAAAGAGGTGGGATAGGAGTCTTTTACAAAAACTCTCTGTTAGAGACACCATTGAACCACTCCAATTCAGCAATGCTGAACTCATAACCAAATTACAGATTAACTAGTACAAATGTTTAAACATAGTCTATGGATACATTCCGCCAGGCAACAACTTAAATACCCTAGAGGATATCCTGTACTGGTTATCCACTACTTATCTCCAAGAAACCATAGTTCTTGGTGAATGTAACACAGACTTGTACCCCTGCTCCTCTGAACCCCCCACCCTTCACTCCTATAAACGTATGTGGGTTTAAACAATCCATAACCTCTCCCACTAGGATAAACGAATTGACCAACAGGAAACGTATCCTGGACTGGATCCTAGTTAACAACCAACCCCAACTGTATACTGCTGGTACTCTCCCTGACAACCTTAGAGACCATTTTTTAACCTGTATCATAAAACATAAGGTAGGAAACCCTCACTAGACCAAATATAAAACGGTGAGAAACCGAAAAAACCTTGACACTGCAGTATTCCTAAGTAAACTACAAACAGTTGACTGGTCAAAAGTAAAAAATGTACCATTAGAAGAGGCTGTAGCTCACTTTAACACTAAATTCCTAAGTATCCTTGATTCCCATGCTCCAGCACGTACAATAAAGTCTAGATCAAACACAGCACCATGGCTCACAAAAGAGACCAAATCTAAAATCAAAGCTAGAAACAGAGCCTGGGCCAGCTGGAGAACAACCAAAGGTCCCACTTGACCATCTAAAATATCGTCAACTCAGGAATGACACAAATCTATTTTACTGGATAAAAAAGCTTCTACCATAATCTCCTACAAAAACACCAAAACAACCCCCAAAAGTTCTGAGCAGGTTTAAATCAACTACTTCATCCAGGACATTCTACCACACCAACCCCGGCTAACCATACCCATAGTTCTCCAGAGACCATAGCTAGCTCTTATAATAACCTTTTCACTGAAACAATCCAGTCCCTAGCAAATCACCTAACCTCCACAAACTTAAACCACACTCCTAATTTATCCATAAATCACCCCGAATTTAGCCTCCAACCCTTGTCCCACTAGTTTTATCAAAATTCTCCTAAAAAAAACTAAAACCTACGGAGCGGCCTTAGGTCAGCTGGTGCCCTAGGCAAAAGGGCTCCTTGATGTCCCCTACCACACCATCTGGTGCCCCCATTCTGGTCACCTACACCAAATAAATACTGGAAAAGTGCCCCTGCTACAGTGGCGCCCTAGGCAGCCGCCTAGTTGGCCTATGCCTAAGGCCGGCTATGCCACTCTCGTTGCTTATCTCCTCCCTGCAGAGTACCTACAAATAGCTGCAGATGCCATTGCATATCCCATATCTTTCCTTATCAACAGAACCTTATCCGAAACAGCTATCCCCTCCCACTGGAAAATATCCCACGTCATCCCACTCCATAAAGGTGGTAGCTCAATAGACATGTCCAACTATAGACCCCTTGCCATTCTTTCCCCACTAGCCAAAATAATGGAGAAATGTGTACACAAGCAACTAATGCAATACCTTACACAGAATAACTTACTATCCAACTCCCAGCATGGCTTTAGGCCATACCACAGCACCACCTCAGCCCTCCTTTCCTTTACTAATACCATAAACAATAACAGAAATGACAATAGGCTAACCTCTGCCCTCTTCCTTGACCTATCAAAAGCCTTTGACATGGTCAACCATGAACTTCTCATTCTTTCTTTAAAATCTATTTCCCTCAACACGCACACTATCCAGTGGTTCCAGTCCTACCTAAGTGGTAGACAACAGGCGGTACTATGGCAAGGCAAACTCTCCAGTCCGCTACCGCTCACACTTGGTGTCCCTCAAGGCTCCGTAGTAGGCCCACTACTCTTCTCTTTTTATCAGTAATCTTCACACTGTTATCCCTAAAGCTACCTGTATTCAATATGCAGATGCTTTCACTCTCATCTGTTCAGCCACCTCCCCATCTGAACTACAAATCTTAACCCAAAATACATTTAACACTATTGAGAACTGGCTTGCTAACCAACGCCTACTACTGAACCCCAGTAAAACTAAACTTCTACTCTTCACCCCCACTAGTAGATCTGTCACGTCTAACAATGGCACCACTATCTCCCCAGATCAACACACTAAACTTCTAGGGGTTATCATAGACCATTTCAAATTTGACCTACAGGTCAACAAAACCGTACAGACCATCAGTAAGAAACTTGGATCACTGTATAGAGACAAGACACTCTCTTAGCCTCACTGGCTAGAACTGAAATCGCCTGATCACACCTACTCTCTACTCTTTTATATGCCTCACTTGTAATCTCAAACCTCAAAAAAACCAAACTAGGTAAGCTGTCCCATACCTACAACCATATTGCCAGATTCGCCACTGGCTCCACCTGTAGAACCCATCACTGCCAGAACCTGAAACAACTAGAATGGCTATAACTGCCCAGCTTAATTCAGTTCAAGCAACTCCTAATAACACACAAAGTTCTGTACCACCCTGAAGATAACCCCCTCTCTAATAAATATTATTAAGCCATATAGTAACCTGAGATCCCTACGGTCAGCCGACAAATTACTGGTCCAAACCCACAAAGCTAATAACTCAGCTGGTGAATCCCTGTTCACCAACTTTGTTGGCAAAATAACCCTACAATCCTCCAAAAGTCTCTTTAAAAAAAAAAAAAAACCTCTAACAGCATCTCAAATTGAACTGGCTATGCCCGTGTACCTACCCGGATTAAGTTATAAAACAATAGCATAATCAGTAATTATCATAACATCTAACTACATCACCATGCTACGTATCCAGTCTTACTTGTAATTGCGTCTGTCCATGAGAACTGGGTCCCTACTAGGGACTAACTGTGAGTTACAGTCTTACTTGTAATTGTGTCTGTCCATGAGAACTGAGAGTCCCTACTAGGGAACATTACTAAACCAATGTACATAACATATATTACCACTTTGTTTTTATATATTCTAATTGTTTTCTAACTTCTTGTGTAACCTTTTGCATGTTTGAGTACATGGAGCTTTTCTCCCTGGGCCTCCGCTGAAAATGGACATGTATCCAGTCGGACTATCCTGGTAAATAAATCTCCCTGAGCACTGCAAATTCTCATCTGGAACTATCTTAGGTGTTTGCATTTATAGACTGTTGTCTGGGCAGAAGATTTGCTGCAGAACCCTTTGGGTGGTTAGTAACAGAATTTGAGACCTTATTTGATTGTACCAGTTTGAAGAATTTGGGGGTGGTGGTTGGTCCTTCATATTCCTGTGTCATTGCCAGTCAGTCCACACCTCAACTAACCGCAACATAATCATGGACTTGGTTCTTACCATAATGAGGCAGCTCTGTTCAGTACTAGTTGTTACTCCCTCCCTTGTCAAATCTGACCATAAATCAATCACATTCACTACAAAAATATAACTCTAAGCACCTTCCAATAACTATATTCAGAGGTAATGCTAAGGTTAATCTACTTAAACTGAGTGATGACCTGGCTAAATTCGATATTCACCACCCAGCCCCTCCTAATCTGATAACCACATTGAGTGTGTTGAGTCCATTACTGTCAAATTCTATGCATGTGTAAATAGCTACATAGAGGCATGTGTCCCTCTCCAGTGTAAATATGATGCCAGATTCAATAAAATAAACCCCTATAATGAACTGAAATATAAACAGGTTCTACAGCAGGAAAAAAACTTCAGAATGTAAAAATAAATGCAACTCCCAGAATGCCAAAAATGTTGATGTTAAGTTGTCAATCTCGCCTTCATTCTTGCTGGATGGGTTCGGAGCCGATCCTCGGCTCCGACTCGGCACTAGCTTTAGCTCGAGAACTCCTTTTACCAGCTCGAGGCAACCCTATATCCCATGATGCAAGGCGGAACTACCTCAGATCTCGTTTGCCGCTTAGCGAAAGAGGTCTCCTTTGCCAGCTGAGGTAAGTTTTTTCTTGTTAAAGAAGAAAAAAGTTTAGTTAGGGGTTTAATTTCCTTCAGTGTTAGGTTAGCCTGTATTTAGTACAGCCCACCCTATTCCCTTCCTTTTAAACTTTTAAAATAGTTTTTCAGTTAAAGTTTTAGTCAGGCCTAGTTCCCCAAGTTATTCCCTTCCTGTGTGTCTGTGTAGGGATTAAGTTGTGTGTTTGTGGGGACTGTTTGTGTATATCCTTTAGGATGTCTAGGGAAGGCAAGGTCTCAGGCTTCAAGAAGTGTGACCAGTGCTGTCAGAAAATGTCCCTGACAGACGGTCACACTTCTTGTGTGTATTGCCTGGGGCCTTTGCACCTGCAGGACTCCTGTGCGTTGTGTCATGCCTTTAGCCAGAGAGTCCTGCAGGAAAGGAGGAACAAATTGATCCTCCGAGGTTTGTTAAAACCTGAAGGTTCTCCTCCTAAGCAAGGGGCAGGAAAACCTCTTAAGCCACCGAAGGCTCAGGCTACAGTGTCCAAGCCTCCTCCGGTGGCTCCGGCTCCGTCGGAGCCGATATCGGCTCCGGCTGGATCCGATACTTCTTCTGCTAGAGTAGTGTGTTCGGTGCCGGCCGGCTTCGATACCCTGACTACTGTTGCCTTGTCTGCTCCGGCTGGAGCCGACACTTTATCCAGCATCGGAGCCGAGAGATCCTCGGCTCCATCTGGGGTTCAAGGGACTTCGGCTCCGATGGCTCCGGCCCGTAAGAGATCCCGGTCCCCTTCGATACTAAGTATTCACTCCTCTTTTGTCGGAGCGGAGCCATCGGAGCCGATCTTCGAGATCTTCCAGGCTGTCTGACCACGATTTGGAGAGGGTGGTAAGCAGGCTGTTGAAATCTCAGGCACTGGCCCAAATGCTCCATAGCCCGTCTCAACAGACTTCGGCTATAGCCCCGATTCTTGAGATTCCTCCTCCGACTCCACACCAGAGTTCGGAGCCGGAGCTTCTTGGGACAGCGACTGTTTCGATGCCGGAGCCGATACATCCTTCGGCTCCGTCATCCTCTGCTCCGATCTCCTCCTTGAGACTTTCCTTGGAGGGATCCGGTCGTCGGGTTTCCACTGTCGGCTCCGAGGGGGCTAGTGGCATCGGACCCTTGTCCGACCCCCCCCTCCCCCTCCGCGCTTCGGCTTTGGTAAGCTCGGCGCCGACATCGGCCTCAGAGCCTTCTCTCTCCTTGGAGCCGACCATTCCTGTTTCTTCGGAGCGGGTGTGTTCAGGTCTCCCGGGGAGAGGAGCCTTTGAGGTGATGAGGAGTGTCCTGGCCTCTGAGCCTGGTCAACGGTCTATCCCTCTAGCTCCTCCCTCATCAGTGCCTGCAGATGCCTCTTGCCAGCCTCTTGCTCCCAGGCCCAGGGATCCATCGCCCCAGGTTTCCCCACTGGGAATTTCCTCCTCTTCCGAGGTTTCTCCTGACCCTGCAGGGGAACCCCCTCGGAAGAGGACGTAAGAGGAAACACACAGACTCCCTGAGTCTACTACATCAGATACCGACTTAGATGAGTCGGAGGGTTCCCCACGGTCCCCTCTGAGGATGTCTCATTTTCAGACATCCTTGAGCTCCTCAAACAGAGGGGAATTGGCCTCCATTGACCCCTCCGAGGATGAGTCGGTATACCTGGAGGCTTTGGATCCCGACCCTCCACCTCCTGGGTGTCTCCGCCTTTCGACCCACTCATGCAGGTAGTGGCTCGGAAGGCGTGGGCGGCTCCAGATTCTGTGGAACCTGTCCCCAGGAGACCATCCAAGTTCATCACGCCCCTTCGGACAAACAGTTCCTGTCCAAAGGTGTCTCTGTGGATGCTATGGTGGTGGCGGCAGCCACTAAGAAGGAACTGGCGGATCCTTCAGTACCTGTCCATCCTCCTAATAAGGATTCTAGGACCATGGACAGGTATGGAAAGCGGATGTTTTCTTCAGCGACCTTTGCTATGCTCGCTGAATTACCTTTGTCACTTCACCAGGCTTCAACGAGATATTCTCAAGGAACTGGGGGAAGTAGTCCAGGATCCTTCAGCTGCTGGGGCTCAGGAAAAGATTGCCTCTCAGCTAGCTATCCTGAATTCGATATCTAACTCCTCCATGCGGCTCATATCTTATGCAGCCGATGGAACGAGCAGGGCCACAGGCACAGGTGTTGCTCTTAGACGCCAAGCCTGGATGCGGCTGTGTAATTTTATGGACCCCTTTAAGGCGTCCTTCACCAACACCCCTTTGACGGTTCGGCTTTGTTCGGACCTCAGGTGAAGGATACTTTGACCAGATGTGAACAGGACGGTAAAACTCTTTCTGCCGTTGGAGTCCAGTTTTCCACTCCTTCTAGACCATATCCCAAGGGTCAGAAGGGGGGAAGATGTGGTTCCGTAAAGCCCAAGGAGCTACACCGGACACACGTGGTCAGTTTACCCCCAGAGGCAGAGGGGGTAACAATAGACGCCGCCCTAGAGGCAGGGGGGGTCCTCAGAACCAGGGCAACAGGGAGCCTCTTCCTGAGAAGCCCTTTCAGCATCCCTGAGGTGTTGCCCGACTGTCTACCCTTGGAGGCAGTCGGGGGAAGAATTTCGCTGTACCCAGTAGCCTGGCAATCCCTATCACAAGAGAAGTGGGTACAGTCGATTATATCCGAGGGTTACAAAATCCCTTCAAAGGTTTCCGTACCTCTACAATCCCTTCCAGACATCTCACCCGGTCAAAGGATTTGGCAAAACAGGAAGTTTCAAAACTCCTGGGAAAAAGAGCCATCCAAACAGTGCCGGCAGACCAAGTAGGATCCGCTTCTACTCAAGATTCTTTTGGTCCCCAAAAGGACGGGAGATTGGAGACCAATACTAGACCTAAGCAGACTAAACAAGTCTGTCAGAAAGGCAAGATTCCGGATGGTCACGCTGCAATCCATTCTGCCCTTTCTGGGCAAGGACAACTGGATGTGCTCGATAGACCTTCAGGATGCGTACTATCATATAAAGATTCACAGACGCTCCAGAAGGTTTCTCCGCCGCTGGGAGCCAGTCATTACCAATTCAGAGCACTGCCCTTTGGCCTCACTTCAGCCCCAGAGTGTTCACCAAATGCATGGCAGTGGTCACAGCTCACCTGAGACGTCGAGGATTCCAAGTGTTTCCTTATTTGGACGACTGGCTCCTCTCCGCCACCTCCAAGGATCAGCTTCTTCGGTCCAGAGACTACACCTTACAGCTTTGCAAGAGTCTTGGAATTTCGGTGAATTTCGAAAAATCCTCTCTGCTGCCTTGCCAATGTATCACCTTTATAGGCGCAGAGTTAGATACCGTCAAAAGGTTAGCCAGGCTAACAAATCAAAGGATTCTGGACATCCAGAAATTTGTTCAGCTTCTGTTACAAAGCAACAAGGTCAAAGCCAGGTTTGTCTTGAAAGTTCTAGGCCTAATGGCTGCAGCCATTGTTCTTCTTCCACTGGCTCGCTTCCACATGCGTCTCCTGCAGTGGATGTTGTTCACGCAGTGGTCGTACCACGATCTGCCCATGAGACACGAGATCTTAGTGACACAATCTTGCAGGGCTCATCTACGATGGTGGATATCTTCCCCTCCTCTTCATCAGGGCCGACCCTTTGTTCCCCCTCCTCCAGTTGCCACAGTCACCACGGATGCCTCTCTGATCGGGTGGGGGCATTATCAGGGCAGGATGGTCCACGGACGTGGCAACCCATAGAATACCACCTGCACATAAATGTCCTGGAGATGAGAGCAGTGCTTTTAACGTTGCAAGCCCTCGACGACTTTCTTCCCACAGGGACTATTGCAGTACAGACGGACAACATGTCCGTGGTCTGGTACATCAACAAACAGGGCGGAACCAGGTCCTATCCCTTATGTCGAGAAGCTCTCAGACTTTGGCAATGGGCGATCTCTTCTCAGCGGTTTCTGATAGCAACGCACATCCCCGGCAGGTCCAACCTATTGGCGGACAGGCTAAGCAGATCTATTCTGATGCCTCACGAGTGGTCTCTCAATCAGTCTGTAGTGGATCAGATTTTTCTGAAGTGGGGCACCTCTTGTTGCGATCTTTTCGCTACCCCTCAAAACAGCAAGTGCCCAGATTACTTCACACTATTTCCTCTTCCAGGCCAACCCTTGAGAGACTCTCTAACCCAGGATTGGCCTCGGGACTTCTTTATGCTTTTCCTCCCTTTCCATTGATTCCACAAGTCATTCAGAAAGCCACCGTTCTGAGAGCCAAATTGATCCTCATTGCTCCATATTGGCCTCGACAAATTTGGTTTCCGTCTCTACATCATCACCTTCTGGTGCAGCCCTGGCATCTGGACCCAGTTCCGGATCTTTTGATCCACCAGTCGGGTCATCAGCACCGGGCCATTCATTCTCTCAACCTCACTGCTTGGTTGCTCCACTTCCTTCCCTAGCCAGGCTACCAATGATTTCTGACTCAGTCAGAGACATTTTAGTATCTTCTTTAAAGTCGTCCACTAGAACTGTTTATGCTAGCAAGTGGCGACGTTTTTCTATTTGGGCAAACGCCAGAAATATTGATCCTTTCACCGCTCCTATACATTCTGTTTTGGATTTCCTGGCGGAGGTTTTTCATTCGGGATCGTCATCATCTACAGTCAAAGTACAACTGGCTGCTATTTCCAAATTTCATGTTGGCTTGCAGGACAATAACATCATGTCTCATAGGTTATGCAAAGCCTGTTTGAGAGGAGTTTTTCTCCTAAAACCGCCTGTGAAACATCCTGCTCCGCAATGGGATCTGAACTTAATGTTGGCCTCCCTAATTCTACCTCCTTCGAACCGCCTGCTACGTGTTCTTTAAAGTTGTTGACATGGAACCCTCTCCTTTTGCTGGCTGCTACTCCTGCAAGAAGAGTTTCAGAGATCCAGGCCCTCTGTATTCGTTCACCTTATCTGGTGTTTCATAAGGATAGGGTTTCGCCAGAACTAACCCTTCCTTTCTTCCCAAGGTTGTATCTCAAGCCAATATTAACCAATCTATTGATCTACCAGTTTTCTTTCCTAACTATTCTGACAGAGCTGAACAGAAGCTGCATTTTTGGATGTTCATCGTCAGCTCAGGTACTACTTACATAGGACTAAACAAGTTAGAAAATCAGACCAATTGTTTGTCTCCTATGCAGAAAACAGGTTGGGTCTTCCAGTATCTAAAGTGACCTTATCTAGATGGTTGACTTCCACCATTTCCTATGTGTACTCTCTAAGGGCAAACAACTATCTTCTAAGCCAAAAGCACATTCGACCAGGAGTCTATCCACTTCTGTAGCCTTTCAGGATAGACTTCCCATTGACACTATTTGTGCAGCAGCTACTTGGGCCACGCCTCATACCTTTGTGTCTCATTACAAGTTGGATTTGGCCTCCAGAGATAGGGCCAGTTTTGGTTCCACTGTTCTCAAGAGTCTGTTCCATTGAGCCACCCGGGATACAGGTGCTAGGACGGTCCCATCCAGCAGAATGAAGGCGAGATTGACAACTTAACATTTAGAAGTTATGTACCTACCATAACGCTCCATGTTAGTTGTCTTCTCGCCTTCTTTCTTGCCCTCCCTCCTTCCCCTGGCCTGGACAGATCTTGGAGAGTTCCTATTAGATTGCTTCCTCTGGAGCATTGTTATGAGGACTTCTTTTAGGAACCATGGTTCCTAATTATATTAGGATAAGTCTTTAGCAGGGTTAGTTAGCTGCCAAACGAGATCTGAGGTAGTTCCGCCTTGCATCATGGGATATAGGGTTGCCTCGAGCTGGTAAAAGGAGTTCTCGAGCTAAAGCTAGTGCCGAGTCGGAGCCGAGGATCGGCTCCGAACCCATCCAGCAAGAAAGAAGGCGAGAGAAGACAACTAACATGGAACGTTATGGTAGGTACATAATTTCTAATTGCAAAACATAGCAGGGGAACTCCATTCCCTGATCAAATCAATGAAAGTCAGATATGAGGTAGAAATGACCACTCAAGCTAAAGGCAAATTCAGAGCATTTTTTAACTCTATTGGAAACCTCAAAAGCAATGCCTGGAACTGCACACAATTAGTAGTAAGTGGTATGTACTCTGACCCAGAGGACACCAAGCTATTAACAGACAAATCTTAGCTCAAGCTTCACCCCCCCACCAATATTCCCATGTCGCATACCTGCATCAATGCCTTCCCCTTCCAATCTCCCAAGAACAAGTCCTGAAGGCACTATCCAAGGCTAAGGACACTACTTCTATGATGCCAGATATATAATATACCAGGATGCCAGCCGGCTAGCCTGAAACAGAACCTTTCAAATCCCCTACAGATATTACTCAGAATCACCCTCCTAAGGGCTGTGTGCCAGAAAAATGGAGGGTGTTTAACAATGTGTATTCAAAATCCTATTACAATCCTATACTTTATTTTCATAGTCCATGTTTTTTGTAAACGTATTTCATACTATAAACATTTGACAAACAATAAGCCTATGTCTTGTTTACTCTTCCCGTTTGTGACATTTCATCTGTCCCCAATATTCTTTTCTTCCCCATCACTCTGTTTCCTATTATGGTGATATTGGTCCCACACATTCAGTTTGAGTCTGCATCTTTCTTTCCCCTGTCTAACAAGTCTTAGATGGACCTTGAAAGATGTGCTAGGTATAACCCTTGATTTCCATTTTCTAATTTTTTTAGGAGGTGGGTTGGAGGCTAACCTAATTAAAATTAAAAAGGCCTTTTTACATCCTGATATCCTGCAGTGATTTTTGTATCTACTGACATGCCTTTTAGGCTGTTGCCTTCTTCCAGGTTCCTTCCTTCAAATAAGGTTAGTAGGACCTTGGAAAGGATTGGTAAAAAGGTATACATTTCGGCTACTTTAGCCTCCAGGGCCATCAATTACTAGACTCGTGTAACACTGTACATCCTGTCGCTTCTTTCCCAGATTGGGAAGATTGTTTCTGGTATATCTGACCAAGGGTAAGGTCTTGGTTCTTTCTTTGCTTATTTCAAACTCTTAGGTTGCCCGTCATTCTTAAATGCAGCTATGATGCAACAGATGCATCTTCCAAGGCAGCTGCATGTTGCAGTTTGAAGCACTAGATGATATCAAAGCAAAACTTTTGGATGCTCCCTTGGATGATCAGAATTTGTTTGGTACTGCTGAGGCTGACCTTTTCTAGACATTACAGGCTCAAGTTAAAGTCATGAAAGATTTTGAAACAGATTTGTCTCACCTATACCCAAGTTCCAAAGGAACTATCCCAGTAAGACTGCTTTTTTTTTTTTTTTGCGTGGACTACCTAGACAGTCTGCCAAAGGTAAAAAGATGCCCAGGCATGTTGTTTTTATTTTTTTTTTTGATAAAGTCTACTTAAATGCCCAGGCCACAGAAGTAGTCTTTTCCTGACAAATTGCAGCCATTTAACCATCTGTCTTCCCTTCCTCTTGGCCAGGTTTCCCTGTCCCTTGGGCTTTCTCTTTCTCTGCAGCCTGGCGGGTGATTACCACAGATGCCCGAGTTCTGTCTGGTGTCCAGCAGGGTTACTTTATGACTTGGAAAACCCTTCCCTCTTTTTTTTTTTTTTTTTAGGTATTCCCAAACTCCGACAGAACAGTTTCATAATTTTCCAGGAGTGTTGCATGGTCTGCTGGACCAGGGTACCATTCAACCAGTTCCCCAGTCAGACAGGGATTTGGGCTTTATTCCAGGATATTTCTGGTCCATAGAAAGGAGAGGTCTTTGAGACCTGCTCTAGGTCTTTCCTTTCTAAACACCTTT
This sequence comes from Protopterus annectens, assembly GCF_019279795.1. Classification (NCBI taxonomy): domain Eukaryota; kingdom Metazoa; phylum Chordata; order Ceratodontiformes; family Protopteridae; genus Protopterus; species Protopterus annectens. Next base: position 608,513,695 of record NC_056747.1, read on the forward strand.
CTCATAGTGCTTCCTTCCGATTGCTCTTTCTTCAGACTCTGTCTTCTCTGTTGGTCCTCCAAGATTTCTGGTATCCTTAGAGCTTAAGGATGCATGCCTTCACATCCCGTGTGTTCCTCTTGTTTTCAGTTCTCTGCTTTGCCTTTAGGTCTTTCAGCAGACCCAAGGGTCTTCATCAAATGTCTATCCCCTGTAGTCACCTTTTGTAGGCTTCAGGCCATTAGATATTTTCTTATCTGGTTGACCTCTTGCTTTCAGGCCTCATACCATTCCAAGATGGTGTAGGATCTTCATTTTGCCCAGCTTCTGCTGCACATCTTGGGGTTGACTGTCAGCTTTCAGAAGTCAGTGTTGACACCATCTCACGACCATTTGTTCCTAGGCTGCAGGTTTCAGATGTTTTCCTTGATGGCATCTCCTTCTGCATCCAAGGTTTGTCTCTCATAAATTATTTCCTGTCCCTGCTTCCTCTGTCCTCCCTTCCATCCAGGGAGTTTCTCAGAGCTGTGGTATTCTTGGCCTCCACTATCTTCATGCTTCCCTGTGTTAGGCTTTATATGAGGATGTTTCAGTGGTAACTGAAGTCAGTCTGGCTGCAACAACTGCACCTGCTGAACCATCTCATTCCTTTGCTTCCTTTCTTCAAACTGGAATTTCACTGTTGGGTTTGGCAGCTGTCCAGGTGTTCCGTTCCACCCTCCTTTGCTGAATCAGGAACTCTTCACAGACGAATCAGAGCTGAAGTGGGGAGTCACCTTTGGGACAACTGAAAACATAGGGCCTTTGGTAGCTTCAGCAGAGGCTGGATCACTTCAACATCAAGAAAATGCGGTCTCTCATTCTGGCCCTTCAAGCTTTCTGTGTACTCTGGGTCCCGGGTCTCTTGAAGGCTTTTATGAAAATATCAGTCATTTGATGCATCAACAAACAGAGGCATGCGGTCCTACCTTCTTTGCAGAGTGGCCCTTCAACCATGGGAAATAGCCTTCAATCTATAGGTCATCCTTCAGGCAGTCTCTTCAGCATACAGTCATATGGCAGATTCTCTCAGAAGGTCCAGGACACAGCCTCATGAGTGGATGCTTCACAGGGATGTGTTTCTGGACATAGTTCATTGGGGAGGTATTATAGGTTCATAGTTGTTTACTAGGCTATCGAGCACAAGGGCCTTGTTAAGCCTACCCATGCATCCCAAATCTCTGACAAGTTCTGGTGCCCTTGATAAGTGTGGGAAGGGCCTTGGGATGTGAAATATTTACAAGCAGGGGCCTGGGAAATGAACCATTTACAAGGTTGCCTGTGTACATTAGAGACATAGGTGCCAAACCAGGGATGAGTTTCCTGTTTCCCATCCAGTTGTCTAAGTTGCACTTCATTTGGGTTAGGGAGGGACTCTGCTTCACATGTATAGGTAGCCTGTTCCAGACAAGGGGTAGTCTCTGGGATACATACCTCCAGCAGGTCCTATTTATATCACAGGCAAGGTCTAAGTCTTTAGAATGGGTAGTTCTGGTGCTGTCTGTTTTGCAGCTATGCAGGAGGCTCATTAGAGTGGGGTCTGACAATGCCTTGTATGCCAGGCATAGATTAGATCTCCCCTCAACAGCCTGTAGGAAACTACATGGATAAGGCCTTGAGGCAGTCTGCATAGGACATGTTACTTGCGTCCTATATTCTTTTAGTGAGGAAGCTCTATGGACGTTCCAGTTGTTGAGTATTCCTGGTTAGGTACATACCAAAGGGGGAAATGTACTCAATGATCGGCCTAATACAGTGGAACAATGACTTTTTTTGACCTAGATGCTATACCTTTGTTTATAAGTTGCACAACATAGAATGATTTTGTCACTACTGTAGACATGATGGTCAATGGCTAGTTTATTGTCTATGTGTGTTCCCAAGTCCCTGACTACTGGATCAACTCTGGGACAAAGCTTCATTGAGTTTACAAGAATTCATTACCAATCAAAGTTAGATACATGCAAATACCACATGCTATTCAAAAATTAAATCCTATTGGTTGAATATATTTAAAACCAAGCATGAATAACTTTTATAGATGGTTGATATGCTTTATAAGTTTTGTGTACTATGAACTGTATTTTAATGCTTCATTGTTTAATTCTATTCAACCGGATGAACCTTTGGCAAAAAGTTGTTGAGCTTATTGTTTGCAATAAAACTGTGTTTTGGAATATAAATATATCACAGTGGCATGTTAGATGTTCTTTGTGTTTCACTGTTGTAGTCATTACATTTGGGTCATCTGCCTGCAGGTAGCCGTCAGCCGGCTTGAATATCAAAGTCTTGGATCCCTGCATCGGATGTTGTCTCTTCTTCCGTGTCGTCAGGGGTATAAAGCATGCAGCCGACGCCATTACATCAAACTTTCTTGCTGCGCGGTGCCTAAAGCAGAAGCAGTTTGCAAGTGCCGGTCGTCCGACTCCTGAAATTTTCGTTTTCGAGTTTCAGAACCGAAGTCTTCAAAAAAGCTAAGTACCCTGTTGGGGATCCTTTTTCTTGCTCTAAACCGCAATCGCTGTTGGTTTTGTGCCTTATTCAATCCTCGAACTATTCTTCAGCTCATTTTGCATCAAACTATTTCAGTACCCAGTTTAATTATCCAGAAATGGCTTCGGTAAGCCATCCCGACTATAGACATTCCGAAAAAATGTAAAGATAGAGACAGACCGCATAGGTCCAAAGATGCTGACGCTTCCGTTAAGCTAGTTGCCAGTTCGCCGGTACTCAGTGAAGAGCTTTCGCAGCCCCTGATACCCGCTACTTCAGATTCGCAGGCCTATACTGAGACCCATTCGGAGTCCGGTATGCCGCAAGATGCTTCTTCGACCATGGAACCTGCGGATGTCTCTACCTTGGATGGGTCCAGAGCTACTGTGCAGGCACCGGCTTCTAAGGATGTATTCAGGCTTACTGACTTGCATTTCAAACCAACGCCATCTTCTTTTTCAAGACCTAAAACTCTACCCACGCCTAGAAAACTGACGTCCAAACCACATGGTCAGGCCCATATGCCTAAAAAACAAATGACAGGAATGGCTGAAGACCTTATTACTTTAATTAGGGGAAGCCAGCCTTCACCCTCTTAAGAGACCTAGAACTGAGTTTCCTTCTGATTCTTCTGATCAGGATTCTGAAATTTCTATTTCTTCTGATTACCAGGATTTGCCCTTATCTTCCTATGAGGATTCTGATGTAGAGGACTCCATTCCCTCTGCTTCCCCTCCAGAAGTTTTTCTTTTGGTGAAACCTTGCGCACTCTTAGGGAGCATTTCCGATGGGAAAGCCAGGATTACTCTGACTCCAAAAAGAGGCTTAGGGAATTCTTACTTTTTCCTCAACACAGGCCTTTAGCTATCCCTCCTGTCCTGGACATTGTAGATGATGCCTTCTTGGAATCTAACCTGGCCCCAGACACTTTACCTCCGGCTCCCAGAAAACATGACTGGTATTACAGAGTACCTGACTCTCAAAAGTTCCTCTTCAAGAATCCTACTGTGGATCCAGAGACCATTTCCCAGGGACCTAAAGGCATTAAGGCTACTACTCCCAAAAAAAAAACTACCCCCTCTGATAGAGATTGCAGGGCCATGGACAGATGGGGTAAGAAGGTATACACTTATGCTACTTTGGCCATTAGGGCCTTAAATTGCCAGTTTCATATGTTAAAGTATCAGCAGCATATTATGGGACTACTTAAACAGAAAATTGTTGATTCCTGACTGTGCTGAAAATAAAGAATTACAGGATTTAATGCATTCTGCTGAACAAGTTGGTAAACATACTTTGCAATGTGGTTTTGACTCTTTAGAAGCATCTTGCAGGGCTGCTGTCACTGGGTCTGTTCTTAGAAGGCATGCTTGGCTTAAGGAACAACATTTTCCAGATCATGTTAAAGCTAAATTACTGGATGTTGCCTTAAATCAAGATGGCCTGTTTGGCAACAAAGCAGAAGAAGTCCTTAAAAAGATGGAGGAAGAAGCTAAATATATGCAAACTGTTATTTCCTGCAAGTACAGCCTCCCAGATATAGTACGCATTGGCCTTCTAAGAATTGGTCCTTTCCTGTCTCTTCCAGGCCTTCTCAGTCCAAACCCAGGAACAGCAGACCACCCAGGCTACAGTCTCAAGGTACACACAGGCCTAAGCAGTGGGGGGCTCCCACTTCCAAAGCTGGAAGTAGTAAGACACCCCCTATGGAAAACTGTCACAATGACTTAACCGTAAACCTTCCAAGCCCTGCTCAACTGCCTGCTCACTTAGTGGGGAAAGATTTCCCTACATGCCAAAAACTGGGAACTCATTACCCAGGACAAATGGGTTTTAAATATAATTTCCCAAGGATACAGTTTCCACTTCCACACCTTACCAACTCCAAACAGTTGGCCAGACTTACCCCCCAAATCAATGGGCAGAGGCGCAATAGCAGGTTCTCTCTCTTCTAAGTATCAGGGCTATTCAGCCTGTCCCAGCAGAAGAAAGGGGAAAAGGTTTTTACTCAAGACTTTTCCTGGTTCCCAGAAAGACAGCTCCTGGCGTCCTATCCTGGACCTCTCTATTCTAAACACCTTTTTGGTAATCCCAAAATTCAAAATGCTGACACTTCATCAGCTGCTTCCCATGCTAGGCAAAAATGTCTGGTTGGCAACCTTGGACTTAAAGAAAGCTTACCTGCACATTCCAGTAAGGGAATCTTGCAAGAAATACCTACGCTTCAGAGCAGGCTACATGCACCATCAGTTCTCTGCACTTCCCTTTGGCTTATCTACTGCACCCAGGGTATTCACAAAGTGTCTAGCTCCAGTCATTGCATTTTGCAGGCAAAAAAATATTCAAATATACCCATACCAGGAAGATTGTCTAATTCAGGCAGAAAACCAGGACATGCTACCAAATCATCTGGCATTTGTAAAGAAACTGATAACCTCACTGGTGTACACCATAAACGAAAAGAAATCTCATCTAGTATCCTGCCAACAAATTGTATTCCTGGGAGTAAGCTTGAACACAACTTCCCAAATTGCTTACCTCACGCCAGAGAAACAAGTTTATTTGACAACCTACTTCAAACTACTGGCCACAAAGATCCAGCTATCTGAAAGGAAATTCCTGTAAGCCCTGGCGTTCATGGCTTCTTGCATTCTACTAATTCCATATGCAAGACTGCATATGAGGAAACTACAATGGTATCTAAAAAGCGTATGGTGTCAACATTCTCAGGACCTGGAATCAATGATTCCTATCATTCCTTGTATAAGGACAGAGTTCCTTTGGTGGGCAGAGGCCTGCTACCACAAGAAGGGACTGCCATTCACATACCCCCTGCCGCTCAAACCCTAACAGACGCATCAGACTATGCATGGGGGGCTCACTTGGCAGGGCAGTGCATTCAGGGTAAATGGAACCTGAGTCAAATGCACCTGCATATCAATCAAAAATAAATGTTAGCTGTACAGAATTCCCTGACAACCTTCAAGGACCACATTCTTCCAGGACAATTATTGGTAAAGACAGACAACACCACTGATGTTCATCGTGTTACACTGCTGCAGTCATCACACTTGGGTTATCCTGCCGTCAGGCGGTCCCGCAGTCGGCCAGAGTTCCAAAGTCTTGGTCCAGCGTCGGTTGCTGTCGCTTCTTCCCTGACGTCAGTGCGCCAGGGATATATAAGAGGCATCCAATGCCATTTTCTTCAGTCTTTCTTGCCATGCGGTGCCCGAAGCAGAAGCAGTTCGCAAGTGCCGGTCGGCCAACTCCTGAGATTTTCAAATCGAATTTCAGACCGAAGTCTTCAGTAAAGCTAAGTACCCCGTTGGGGAACCTTTTCTTGCTTCAGTCCGATGTCAGAAAAAGTTAACAATTGCATTTCTTGTGGGAAGCAAATACCTCATAAGGACTATTCTTATTGTATTCCTTGCCTAGGCCCAGACCACGACGTCACAGGTTGTCGGTTTTGTGCTAGGTTTAATAAACTAACTATTAAACGTCGGTTTCATTTCGCCCGACTTTATTTTGGTAGGAAATTTAATTATACCATGTCGTCGGAGCAACCTACGACCGGAATGCATAAAAAACGCAAAGATAAGGACAGGCAGCCGAGACCCAAACCAGACTATGAGGCCTCTGCTAGGCCAGTCGCCGGTTCTCCGGTTTTCAGTGCGGCGCCTACACAGCCCCTGAAGACTGCTGATTTAGAACCCCAGGCGACATCCGATTCACAAGCGGAGATTGCTAGACCTCCACAACCTTTACCTTTAGGCCCTTCCGACTCCATGCCTGAAGGAGATTCCGGTGCAGTTGAAACGCCTTCAGTTGCAGAAAGTGTCTTCAGACCGACTACACTCACTATTAAATCCTATGCAAAGCTGAAAACTCCTTTAAAAACAAAGAAGACTGTACAGCAGTCTCCAGTACAAGGCCCCATGCCTAAGAAACAATGCTTAAGATGGCTGAAGACTTAATTACCCTAATCAGGGGTTCCCATCCCCCTCCTGATAAAAGGCCAAGACAGGAGGAGGACTACTCTTCCTCTGACCAGGTTTCAATTTCCTAAGACTCTTCTGAGGAACAGGAATATTCCTTTCCCCCTTATGAAGACTGATGCTGAAGAGTCTATCCCTTCTGCATCTCCCCCAGAAGACTACTCTTTTGGAGAAACCTTACATACCGTGAGGGAACATTTCCACTGGGAAGGCCAGGATTACTCTGATTCTAAGAAAAGGCTCTGAGAATTCCTTTTACTACCACAGCACAGACCACTTGCTATTCCACCCATGTTAGACATTATGGATGATGTTTATTCACAATCTAGCCTTAACCCAGATTCGCTACCTCCTGCACCAGTCAAACCAGACAGATATTATAGAGTCCCTGACTTACACAAATTCCTATATAAAAGCCCTGTTGCTGACCCAGAAACCATTTCCCAGGGTCCCAAAGGGGTTAAGGCCTCTATGGCTAAAAATCCTGTGCCCTCTGAAAGGGATTCTAGAGCACTAGACAGATGGGGAAAGAAAGTATATACCTCAGCTACTCTAGCTATGAGGGCCTTAAATTGTCAGTTTCACATGTTGAAATATCAACAATATTTGATGTCTCAGTTAAAGCAAAAAATGCTCACACATACAGAACAGCCTGATTACAAGGAAATGCAAGATTTGTTGCATGCAGCTGAACAAGTGGGAAAACATACTTTGCAATGTGGATTTGACTCATTGGAAGCTTCTTGTAGAGCAGCAGTGACAGGGTCTGTCATACGTAGGGATGCTTGGTTAAAATAACAAACTTTACCTGATCATGTTAAAGCAAAGTTATTGGATGCACCTTTACAACAAGATGTTTTATTTGGTGTAAAAGCAGAAGAGGTTTTAAAGAAAATGAAGGATAAGGCAAAATCTATGCAGACGGTCAAGGATTTTTTACAGGTTCAACCCCCTCGTTTCAGCAGAAATTGGCCAACCAAAAACTGGTCCTTTCCAGCTTCTGCCAGACCACAGAGGAGCAGATACAGACGCCCAAGGGGCAGAGGCCAGTCACAAGGCTCTTACCAGCCTCGACAATGGGGTGCCACAACCCAAAAAGGAGAAGACAGGTCTCAAACTACCAGAAAACAAACACAATGACTTACCCCTCAGACTACCAAGCAAAACCCTCTTGGCAGCTCCCTTGGGGGGAAAACTAGCACTTTTTGCAGACAACTGGCACATCATCACAAAAGACAAATGGGTCCTAAATATTGTATCTCAAGGATACAGATTCCACTTTCACATATTGCCAAGGATAAAAGGAATGCCAAACCTGCCACCAAATCAATGGGCAGAGGCTCAAAAGCAAATTTCAGCTCTCATGGACATGAGCCATTCAACAGGTTCCTACACAGGAGCAAGGACAAGGATTTTACTCGACTCTCTCTCTAGTTCCCCGAAAGGACAAAGCCTGGAGACCCATTCTGGAACTCTCAATTCTAAACACATACCTGGAGGTACCCAAATTCAAGATGCTAACACTACAGCAACTTCTTTCCATGCTGGGCAAGAAGGCTTGGCTAGTAACGTTGGACCTCAAGGAGGCATACCTGCATGTCCCTATCAGACAAAATTGCAGAAGATACCTCCGATTTATAGCAGGTTCAACTCCTTACCAGTTCTCTGCACTGCCCTTTGGCTTATCTACTACACCCTGGGTCTTCACAAAATGCCTGGCACCAGTAATTGCATACTGCAGACAAAGAGGGATTCAAATATATCCATACCTGGACGGCTGCCTTATTCAAGCAAAAAGCAAGGACATTCTATTAAAGCATCAGGCGTTTGTCAAAAACCTACTAAGTTGCATAGGGTAACACAGTAAATGAAAAGAAGTCAAAACTAGTGCCCTCACAAGACATAATATTCCTGGGTGCCAGCTTAAATACAACGGCCCAGATGGCTTATCTCACGCCAGACAAGCAAGGACAACTGATTCAATACTTCAAAATGATGGCAACAAAGACCCAACTCTGCAAGAAAAATTCTGCAGGCCTTGGGATTCATGGCATCTTGCATACTACTAATACCATTTGCAAAACTGCATATGAGGAAATTACAATGGCATCTGAAAAGCGTATAGACTCAACACTGCCACAGCTTGGAAACAATAATTCCACTCATTTCCTGCCTTCAACAGGAGTTTCTATGGTGGGCTCAGGCATGTCACCTTAACAAGGGTCAGCCTTTTACCTTACCCACAGCCAGACAAACTATAACAGATGCATCGGATTATGCCTGGGGAGCACACATGGCAGGACAGTGTATTCAGGGCAAATGGTCTGCAGACCAAAGGCATCTACATATCAATCTAAAAGAGATGCTAGCTGTACAAAATGCCCTAACAGCTTTCAAGGACCTCCTACATCCAGGACAAGTCCTAATAAAGACTGACAACATCACAGTGATGTGGTACATAAACAAGCAAGGGGGCACACGCTCCTTACCCCCTACTCAGACAAGCAATGACCTTGTGGAACACAGCACTGACCTACCAAGTTCAACTACAAGCACAGTTCCTGCCATGAAAGAAAAACACATTGGCAGATGATCTAAGCAGAAACATCATAGATCCTCACGAGTGGAAACTAGATCCACAAGTATTCACAATGATAACTCAAAAATGGGGGAGCCCAGACATAGATCTGTTTGCTTCCCCCCAAAACTGCCAACTACAGAAATTCTGCACAAGGACATACCACACACTAGCTTGGAAAGTGGACGCCCTCTCATTCAGTTGGAAAACATTGACAGTGTACGCCTTTCCTCCACTGCCTCTTCTGGCAAACGTGCTGCTGAAAACCAGATTAGAGAGGCCACAAATGATACTCATTGCCAGACTGGCCACGCCAACACTGGTATCCAATACTAAGGAACATGGCTCAAGGCCTACTATGGATTTTACCTCCAATTCCTCACCTGCTCACTCAGCAAAACAATCAGATTCTACACAGCCAGCTCAAGACTTTAAATCTGGCTGCATGGCAAATTGCCTAAACAACCAGTCAGCACTTCTCTCTAAGTCATTCTGGAGGCCAGGAGGCCCAGCACCAGGAAAGTCTATTCAGACAAATGGAAAAGATTCTGCGCCTGGAACCAGGCTAAAGGCCAAAATCCCCTTGTCCCAAATATTCCTCAGATTCTTCAATATTTAACTGAGATGTTGCACAAAGGACTTTCCTTCTCATCTATTAAAATCCACGCCTCAGCCATTTCAGCTCAATACAACACGGATCCTCCTATATGTTCACATCCATTACTAAGACAGTTCCTCAGAGGGACTAAGAACATAAGACCGCCCTGGAGAGCACCAACACCAACTTGGGATCTCAACTTTGTTTTGGAAAAGCTTACACTACCGCCCTTTGAACCAGCTTTCACAGCTGATCTACAGTTCCTATCATGGAAAACTGCCCTGCTGCTAGCAATAACTTCAGCACGAAGAGTCTCAGAGCTACAGGCCCTAATGGCAGTGGAGCCTTTCATCATTTTTCATCAAGACAGAGTCTCTTTACGAACTAGCCCTTCCTTTATGCCAAAGGTGGTATCCAGTGTGGCTAATTCCTTGAGCTCTCCAATAGCATCCCTCAGTAAGCAGGTGTTAGATGTCATTCTGGAGGCAAGGAGGCCTAGTACTAGAAAATCCTATGCTGAAAAGTGGAAAAGATACTGTTCCTGGAGCCAGACTCTGGGGATGGGCACAACAGTGCCCAGCTTACCGCATATTCTTCAATACTTAACAGAGATGCTCCACAAGGGCCTTTCCTTCTCATCAATTAAAATTCATGCCTCAGCCATTTCAGGACATTATAATATTGAGCCCACCCCTCTTCTCTCACCCTCTGCTGAAACAATTCCTCAGAGGGGCCAAACATTTAAGACCCCCCCCCCCCAAGAGAGCCCCTATTCCAGCCTGGGACCTTAACTATGTATTGGAAAACCTCACTCTACCTCCTTTTGAGCCAGCTGCAACTGCAGAGATGAAATTCCTTTCTTGGAAAACAGCCTTCCTTCTAGCCATCACTTCAGCCAGAAGAGTGTCTGAATTACAGGCCCTCGTGGCAGTGGAGCCCTTCATCATCTTCCATACAGACAAGGGTGTCCCTCAGGACCAATCCTTCCTTTATGCCCAAGGTGGTATCCAGTGTGGCCCTTAATCAGTCCATTCATTTGACAACCTTTTTTTTTTTACTAATCCACAGAACAAAGGAGAACAAATACTGCACTCTTTGGACGTGCACAGACAACTTAGATTTTATTTAGACAGGACTAAGCCTCTCAGAAAAACTGAACAGATGCTAGTTACATTTGCTACAGGGGCAGAGGAGAAGACCATTTCAAAACAAACCATTTCTAAGTGGATAGGCCATTGCATTCTTTTCTGCTGAAAGCACCATGTAAAACCTACCCCACAAGGGGATAAGATCACATTCCACCAGGGCTGCATCTACCTCTACAGCCTTTCTCAGAGGTATCCCTACCAGTGACATCCTAGAAGCTGCTACCTGGAGCTCTGTACATACATTCACCAAGCATTACCACTTGCCTATTTTTTCTAAATCCAGAGCTGTTTTTGCCATTGCAGTCTTGCAGGGCTTAATAGCTGGTCCTAATGCTCTCTAACTTCCTCCTCCCTTCCTTAGCTTTGGGACTCAAATGTAATGACTGCAACAGTGAAACCCGAAGAACATAGTACAGTTGTGTACACTTACCATAAATGTACATGTTTGAGTGTATTCACTGTTGCAGTCCTGGTTACCATTCCTCCAGGCTCCTGACTTCTCTTGGCTAGACCTGTCTTCTTGTTTAGTGTATTTCAGCTTTCTGGTGTATTTTTGTTTGAGGTGTAACCCTTATGTATAGTTGCTTCCCATTTTGGGGGGCACCTGACATCTGGGGCAAGAAAAACTGATGTAATGGCGTCGGCTGCATGCTTTATACCCCTGACGACCTGACGTCATGGAAGAAGAGACAGCATCTGATGCAGGGATCCAAGACTTTGATATTCAGGCCGGCTGACGGCTACCTGCAGGCAGATAACCCAAATGTAATGACTGCAACAGTGAATACACTCTAACATCTACATTTATGGTAAGTGTACACAACTTTACTATTTTGATATCTTTCTTCTTTCCTTGGTGACCTGAGCTCTCTTGTTCAACTGTTTTTTTTTTTGACTGCGCTCGTTTATGTCAGTATGCCTTTGCTCTTTGACTGAGACATTGCTTTAACCACTCCCGGAGTCGTTAATGCTCTGTCCATTAATCAGTCTGTTCATCTACCTTCTTTTTTTCCATTCTTGGCAGTCTGCTAATGATAAGGTTCTGCATACTTTGGATTTGCATAGACAGGTCAGATGTTATTTAGATAAGACTAAGGCCTTTTTATAAATTTGATCAGCTTTTTGTTTCTTTTCATACCAGGTATTGGGTTTAACAGTAAGCAAACCATCTCCTCCTGGATTTCCAAGGCCTTTATTGTTTTCTTGGTAGGTGGTTGTGTGCTTCTGTTTTCATGGTAGGCGGTTGTCTGCTTCTGTGAAAGCTCATTCTACTGGAGCAGTAGCATCTTTGGGGGCTTTCTTTAAAGCTTTGGACACCAACTCCATCCTTGAAGCTGCTGCTTGGTCTTTGGTTCACACTGTATAAAACATTTCAAACTGGTTATCATTGCCGGGTCTATATTAAAAAGACGAACGTTTACTTACCCGAACGGGTAAACGTCGACCCGTCTTCATCGAACCGTGAAAACATCGATCGTCCAGAAGCGTGGAAACGTCGAATCGTCATGGTTGGCCTTCTGCGGTATAGCTCCGTAAGGTAAGTGTGCGATAGTTACAGACCTTAGGGTTAAGGTGCGGGTTAAGGTAAGTGCATAGATGGTAATGTATGTTAGATTTAGTGTAGGGTTTTGTTAAGTGTATGTGTGTGGATTATTTAGTTTGTTTGGGTTTAGCTTTTTAAGGTAAGTGTGCGATAGTTACAGACCTTGGGGTTAGGGTGCGGGTTAAGTCAAGTGGATACATGGTGGTATATGTAAGATTTAGTGTAGGGTTAGAAGTAGGGTTTAGTTTAGGGTTAGAAGAAGGGTTTTGGTTAGTATATGTATGTGGTTTATTTAGTTTGTGTAGGTAGTATGTAGCGGGCAGTGGGGTGGGACAAGTATGACAGTTCGACTTTTTGAATCTCGCAGTTAAGGGCGTTCGGTGTATATGCAGTTCGCGGAATATGTGTCGATGTTTAGGTAGTCGGGCAAGTAAACTTTTGATTTTATAATATAGACCCATCATTGCCAGGGCAGGTTTTGCCAAGGCTATCCTGCATGGGTTTGAGGAGGGCTCTTACCTACCGTCACAGCAGCTTTTGTACTCTCGCAGAAGTGATGAATACTGAAAGGTATGCAAAACAAGTCCAAAGTACCTACTGATTTTCTTATTGTTTCAGAACATTAGCTGCCCCCCCATTCTGTACTTCTAACTGCAATCTGTCTTTAGATGCTGTTCTATTTGTATGCTCTGCTGTTTCTCTACCTCTACTAAACCTTTTCCTTATAAATTCTTGTCTTCCTAATTTCCACATAACTCCTTGGTAAAATTGGCTTATTTTATTTCAATAAGACAGGTATGCAAAACAAGCAAGTCAGAGTAACTACTGCCTTTTCTTATTGTTTCTGTAGACTTGCATATCTGTGAAATCAGGGCCAACCCTTTTCATCATACTATTGCTATCCACCACTTTTCTGGTCTATTTTGATCCTCCCCCTCCCTACAAGAACAATTGCAGCCTAATCAGGGCCAGCCCTTTTCATTATAACCTATAAACCTACTGATAGTCTTCCTTCATCTGTTGCCCGCTACGCTCCCCTCCCTTCCCCCAATTCCCACCCACAGTGGTCCTACCTTTATTACAAACAGTAACCCCTCCCACCCTTCAACCTATAAAATCACCACACCTATACTTCCTCCTACAACTTCTCACTACTATCCCTCCTACTCAGCTAATATGTACAAGCACACCATACCTATAGTCACTGCATGCACACTACTTGCATACATCACATCTTACCAAACCTCCACCATTCCTGCACTCAACCACTACCACTGTATCACCACACACACCACCACTCCTATCCCACCTCTACTCTACTCTCTCATCAGGTCAACAACCTTCCAAATACACCCTCTATATAGACTACAGACAACAATACCTAAACTAAAAACAACCCCTCAACCTAACATAACCCTACCACCATACCTATTGCCCACAGAACACAATCAAAAAACTTCCCTTATAAGCAAGCATATACAGAAATTGATAAAAGTAATAATCCCATCCATATCCAACCTAGCACTCAGTGGAGGCATCAATCCTAATCCTGGTCCCTCTATCTCCAACCCCTCCCCTCATAATCAGACTACAAATCACATCTCCCAAATCACAGCCAATAGAAAGCCAACCGACCTCCTTATGATCAGCCTAAATATTAGAAGTGTATGCAACAAGGTGCATGAATTCCATGCCACCATAGACTTCTACTCCCTTGACGTAGTGATCCTTACAGAAATATGGTTAAAACCACACATTACTAATGAGCAAATCCTCCCTGCTGATGTCCTTCAAGAATGCAACTGCAGTCATAAAGTACAGTTTTGTACCTACCATAAATGTAGATGTCCGAACTGGATAGCATCTGCAGTCATAACAAGTGGGTTGTCCTGTCGTCAGGCAGCCCTGCAGTCGGCCGGATTCCAAAGTCCGGTCCGCCGCTGATGTCGCACTCCACCCGACGTCATCTCTGTTGGCCTTCGGGTATAAAAGCATCAGCCGACGCCATTTTCCTCAGTGTTTCTTGCCCCAGATGCCAGTAGCCCTCCTGCAGGCTAAAATTGGGATAGATGCCAATGTTTCCAAATAGATAGAGGTAAACACAACAATAAGCATATATGTACATATATACAAACAAATACACCATAAAAGACTCCCCCCCAAGAGCTAGCTATTAGGAGGGTAAACACCCTAGGAGTACCACAGAGGGGAAGGAGGGAGTAATCTGACTGCAGATGCTATCCAGTTCGGACATCTACATTTATGGTAGGTACAAAACTGTACTATGTCCTTCATGGATGCATCTGCAGTCATAACAAGTGGGTAGAATACCATAGCCAACTAGGGGAGGAGGATAAAGGTAGATTATGGTGTGTTTAGGATCCCTTGCAGTAAAGCAGTGGCAAACCCTGCTCGGGATCTGGAATATAGAGGCAAATTATAATGCTTGGCAAATGTATGCACGGAGGTCCAAGTAGCCGCCTCAATAATGTCTTTGGTTGCCACTCCTCGTAAGAAGGCTGTGGTAGTGGCTGTTGCCCTTGTAGAATGAGGTCTTATGTTCTGTGGAATTGGTTTTCCATGGAAGGAGTAACAGAATCGTATGCAATTTCCTATCCATTTGGAGATTGTCTGTTTGGAAATAGCTTTTCCTTCCCTTCCTGTTGCATAGGCTACAAAAGTTGGTCAGTCTTTCTGCTATTTTTGTTCTGTCCAAGTAGTAGCGTAGCTGTCTATGTACATCCAAGGTATGCAGTATTCTTTCCCTCTGTTTTGTGGGTTGGGAAAGAAGGTAGGTAGGTGGATTGCCTGGTTTAAAGACACTCTGGATACCACCTTGGGCATAAATGTAGGATTAGTCCTCATGGACACTCTATCTTGGTGGAAGATTAGGAAGGGTTGCACTGCCATTAAGGCCTGTAGTTCTGAAACCCTCCTTGCTGAAGTAATTGCCAGTAGGAAAGCAGTTTTCCATGACAGGTGTTGTAGGTCTGCTGTTGCTGCTGGTTCAAAGGGTGATAGTGTCAGCTTTTCTAGCACAAAGTTTAAATCCCAAGCTGGTAATGGTGGTTTCCTTGGAGGTTTTACATTCTTGATTCCTCTGAGGAACTGCCTGAGCAAAGGGTGCGAAAAAACAGGTGGATCAAAGCTGTATTCTGCTGAAATAGCTGATGCATGTATCTTGATGGAGGAGTAGGACAGGCCTGAATGAAGAAGTTCGGCCAGATACTCCAGAATGTTAGGTATATCTATGTTTGACACATGTTTTCCTCTTTCCGTACTCCAAATGACAAACCTTTTCCATTTTCCAGCATAGTTCCTTCTTGTTGAAGGTCTGCGTGCTTCAAGAATAATGTCTTTAACTCTTTGGGAAAGTTCTGGGTTAGCTGCTGCTATGTGATGTTCCATGCAGTCAGTTGCAGCGTTTTTAGGTTCGGATGTATGATGCTGTAGTTGTTCTGAGTTAACATCAAAGGCATCAGGGGTATTGGCCACATATTGTTCCGAGACATGCTCTTCAGTAGTGGGTACCAGTGTTGTCTTGGCCAGTTTGGAGCTATCAGGATTATCCTTGGACGTTCTTCCTTGATTTTTAGTAGTACCTTGTGTATCAAAGGAAGAGGTGGGAATGCATATGCTGTTAGGCCTTTCCAGTTGAAGGAGAGTGAGTCCACCTTCCATGCTAGTGGGTGGAATGTCCTTGTGCAGAATTTTTGAGCTGGTGATTGAGAGGTGATGCATAGGTCTATCTGTGGCATTCCCCATTTCTTTGAGATGGTCTTGAAGATGTCCGGGTACAGCTTCCATTCGTGGGCATCCGAAGTGGTTCTGCTTAATATGTCTGCTAGAGTATTGTCTTTTCCCGGTACAAATATTGCCTGTAACTGAATGTTGTAGCTGAGTGCCAGGGTCCACAGCTCCAAGGTCATTCTGCATAGGGGGTATGAATGAGTGCCTCCCTATTTGTTGATGTACCACATGACTGTGGTGTTGTCTGTCCTTATCATCAACTGGCCCTCTTTGAGAAATGGTTTGAACTTTTGGATTGCCAGTTTTACTGCCAGCATTTCTTTTAGATTGATGTGCAGATGAAGTTGATCCTGTGTCCACAATCCTTGCACGCATTTGTCCAGCATGTGTGCCCCCCATCCTAGATCTGAAGCGTCTGTTGTGATGGTCTGGCTTGGTTGACATCTGCGAAAGGGTAGGCCAGGGTTTGACTGGCATGCCTGAGCCCACCATAGGAACTCCTGTTTTAAGCATGGAATTAGTGGAATTTCTGTTTCTAGACTGTGTCTGTGCTGGGACCATAAATTCTTTAGGTACCACTGTAGTTTCCTCATATGTAGTCTGGCAAATGGGACCAAGATTATGCATGATGCCATGAAGCCCAAGGCCTGCAGAACTTTTCTTGCTGTTAACTTGTTCAGTTTTGTTAGTGCCAAGAAATAAAGAGGAAGTTCTTTTTGTTTTTCTGTAGTCAGGAATGCCATTTGTTGTACTGTGTCCAATTCCGCGCCCAAGAATGTCCTCGTTTGGGATGGTATCAGCCTTGATTTTTGTAAATTGACTGTGTATCCCAGACCTTGTAGCAAGGAAATGACCCTTTGTAAATCTGTTGTCAGCTTGCTTTTGTTGTCCCCTTGTAGCAGGCAGTCGTCCAGGTATGGGTAAATTTGAATTCCCTGAAGTCTGCAATGGGCGATTACTGATGCCAGGCATTTTGTGAATACTCTGGGCGCAGTAGATAAGCCAAAGGGCAATGCTGAGAATTGATAGTGCTCTGATCCTGCAAGAAATCTGAGGTATCTTCTGCAGATTGGTCGAATGGGGACGTGCAGGTATGCCTCCTTGAGATCTAGAGTTACCAGCCAACACTCCTTGCCCAGCATGGGAAGAAGTTGCTGTAGGGTCAGCATTTTGATTTTTGGGACAATGATGTATGTATTTAAGGTGGACAGGTCGAGAATTGGTCTCCAACTTTTTCCTTTCTTGGAACTAGGAATAGTCTGGAATAGAACCCCTTTCCTTGTTCTGCTGTTGGCACTCTTTCCACAGCTCTCATGTTTGCTAACTCCATTATCTGGCGTAGAGCCTCTATTTTTGATTTGGAGGTAGATTTGGCTTCCTCTTTGACTGGTAAAGTGTGGAAGTGAAACCGTAACCTTGATCTATGGTTTGTAAAATCCACTTGTCTTTTGTTATGTAGTGCCAGTTCTTTGAAAATAAGGTTAATTTTCCGCCTAGAGGAGCTGCTATTTGTTCCCTGGTAGGCGGATTTAGGATTAAGTCACTGTGGTTGTGCTGATGTAGTGGCAGTGGCTGTGTCTGTGCCTCTGTTGTTACCTTGCCACTGTCGCCTCTGTAGGCACCTCCTCTGGATTGTTTTCTGCCCCGGGAGCGCCTATCCCTGCCCTTTTAAATTTTTGGGGAGACAGAAAAGGACAAATTTTGGGCGGGCCAGTTCCTGCTAAACCTTGGGGTTGAACCTGCAAGAAATCTTTAACAGTTTGAACAGATTTTGCCTTTTCTTCCATTTTCTTCATAACCTGCTGGGCAGGTGTACCAAACAAACTTGTCTTGTCCATAGGAGCATCTAGCAACTTAGCTTTAACATGATCCGGTAAAGCTTGTTCCTTTAGCCATGCATGCCTTCTTATCACTGTGCCTGTCATGGCTGATCTAAATGAAGCCTCCAGTGCATCATAGCCACATTTTAAGGAATGGTTGCTAACCTGTTGTATGTTATTTACCATCTCTAATACTTTCTTATCAAGAGATTCATCAGTGGTTAGTTTTTTAGTTAACTGATCAAGCATAAACTCTTGGTATTGTATCATGTGAAACTGACAGTTTAAAGCTCTAGCTGAGAGAGTAGCTGAAGTGTAGACCTTTTTACCCCATCTGTCTAATGACCTTGCTTCCCTTTCAGAAGGAATAGGGTTTTTAGCTGTGGTCGCTACTGCCTTGGGACCCTGGGATATAGTTTCTGGGTCTGCAAGTGGGGCCTTGTAAAGGTGGTGATGAGTATCTGGCACCCTGTAAAATCTGTCTGGTTTGGCAGGGGCTGGGGTAAAGAATCTGGAGCGAGCAAACATCATTGAAAGCATCATCCACCACAGAGAGAACAGGAGGTATAGCTAAGGGCCTGTGCTGAGGGAGGTGCAGAAAAGTTCTAAGTCTTTTCTGGAGTCTGAAAAATCCTGTTGCTGCCATTGGAACTGTTCTCGCATGGCATGCAAGGTTTCCCCAAAGGAGAATTCTTCTGGTGGGGAAGCAGCTGGAATGGATTCTTCTGCATCAGAATCTTCAAAATTGGAGAATGGAGCCTCTGGCTGGTCAGTTATGTCTGATTCATCAGCAGAATCATCAGAAGACACTGGCTCAGGGGGCTCTGCCCTAGGTCTCTTCTCTGGGGGCTGAGAGGCCCTGTCTGGGTGAGATTGAGATCCTCTAATTAAAGAAATTAAATCTTCTGCCAAAGAAAGCATTTGAGAACTGGAAGAGGGCCTGGATGTGGGGGGTTTAACAGGCACTGTTTTAGTAGTCTTGGCTGCTTTAGCCCTGGCGAAGGCCTTAATGGACATAACTGCTGGAGGCCTAGCAGCACCACGTGCTGGGGTAGAGACATCCAAGGGGATGGTGTCTGATAAGTCAACCACCGTAGTGGGTAAAATTTCTGAGGTCGATTCAAGAGTTGTAGCAGGGGCCTCAGTTGTAAGAACAGGTTCAGCTGTATTTTGATCAGTTTTCTCGGTTTCAGCCGAAACCGAGACACTCGCGGTTTGCTTTACCGTGGTTTCGGCCGAAACCGCGGACCGCGAGTGTCGGTCTTTATCTTTGCGTTTTTTGGTAGATTGGGTAGTCGGAGGATCCGACGGCATAATGTACGCAAAATCAGAACCGAAAAACTGTTCTGCAAACTCCGACCGATGCCTAAGCGTTCGTCGGTTGAAGGAGGTACAGGCCGAACAGGCTGCTACGTCGTGGGCTGGGCCTAAACAAGGCAGACAGTAAGAGTGGAAATCTTTGAGGTATTTGTTTCCCACAGGTTAAACAATTGTTAACTTTTTCTGACATCGGCTGAGGCAAGAAAGAGTCCCCAACGGGGTACTTAGCTTTAGAAGTCTTCGAAGTAGTATTCGGTAGAAGTAATCTCTGGATCCGACCGACCGGCACTTGCGAACAGCTTCTGCTTCCGCCCCCACGCCGCAAGAAAGACTGAGGAAAATGGCGCCGGCTGATGCTTTATACCGAAGGCCAACAGAGATGACGTCGGGAGTGCGACATCAGCCGGACCGACTTTGAATGCCGACTGCAGGGCTGCCTGACGACAGGACAACCCACTTGTTATGACTGCAGATGCATCCATGAAGGACATCATGTGGGTTGTCCTGCCTCAGGCAGCCCTCGGTCGGCCGGATTCCAAAGTCTGGGTCCGACGTCGGCTGATGTCGCATTTCTCTCCGACATCAGAGCGGCTGGAGTACATAAGCATCAGCCGACGCCATTTTCTTCAGTCTTTCTTGCCGTGCGGTGCCCGAAGCAGAAGCAGTTCGCAAGTGCCGGTCGGTCAGCTCCTGTATTCTACGATACCGAAGTCATCAAAAGCTGGCACCCGCTGGGGACCTTTTCTTGCCTCAGCCGATGTCAGAAATTACTGAAAAAGTTAACAATTGTCTTTCTTGTGGTAAACAAATACCTCATAAGGATTTCCACTCTTACTGTCTCCCTTGCCTGGGCCCAGACCACGACGTCTCGGCCTGTGTAGCCTGTGCTCGCCTCAACAAGCGCACTCTCAGGCGCCGGGCGGAGTTCGCTGAAGATTTTTTTGGCGATATTTTTGCTTACACCATGCCATCGGATCTTCCGACATCGCAAACTCCCAAAAAGCGAAAAGACCGGGGCCGACATCCTCGGCCCGCGTCTACCACCGACTCCACGCCAAAACCTAGCGCGAGTGCTCCGGTTCCCTCTGAGACTGTCTCTCCACCGCTCCGAACCGAAGACACCGCATTACCGACGACTCCGATTCCAGACATTACTCCGCCAGTTATAGATTTTCCTCCGGATATCGAAACCGAGGAAATGCCCGAGACCATTGCTGTAGACAAGGTCACTCCTGCACGTGGAGCTGCCAGGCCCCCTATGGCCATGTCTATTAAGGCCTACACTAGGGCTAAGGCAGCCAGCAAAACAAAGCATATTACTTCTAAATCCTTACCTCAGCCGACTCCAGAGACGCAAATTATGTCCATGGCTGCTGATTTAATTTCCATGATTAGAGGTTCACAGGCCCTTCCTGAGAGAGGATCCCAGCCTCCTGATAAAAGGCCCCGGGTTGAACCCTCTGACCCTACTCCTTCAGATGAAGATTCTGAGGGCTCTGTCCACTCTGATAGCCAGGAAGAGCTCTTTCAGACCTATGAGGACTCAGATGCAGAAGATTCCATCCCTTCAGCCTCCCCTCCTGAGGATATTTCTTTTGGGGAAGTTCTGCACACCATGAGGGAACATTTCAAGTGGCAAGGTCAGGAATATTCTGATTCTAGGAAACGCCTTAGGACTTTCCTTAAGAAGCCTCAGCACAGGCCCTTAGCTATTCCTCCTGTACTTGATGTTCTGGATGATTTGTATTCTGACTCTAGTGCTACCCCTGATTCTCTTCCTCCTGCTCCAGCCAAGCCAGACCGGTATTACAGGGTCCCAGAAACTCATTCCCATTTATTCAGGGCCCATACTGCTGATTTGGAAACTATTTCACAGGGGCCTAAAGGAGTTTCAGCCTCCACCTCAAAAATCCTTTGCCCTCCAACAGGGAAGCTAGGTCATTAGAGAGATGGGGCAAAAGGTTTACACATCCACTACCTTATCTATGAGAGCTTTAAATTGCCTTTTTCATATGTTACAATATCAGGATTATCTGTTAGAAGATTTACAAAAAACATTAGCCACTCCTGATCCTTTAGACAGGAAGACTTTGCAGGAAGCTGTACATAACACTCAGCAAGTAAGCAATCACTTCCTGCAGTGTGGATATGATGCACTGGAAGCTTCATGTAGGGCAGCTATGACAGGGGCAGTCATTCGTAGACATGCTTGGTTAAAAGATCAACCTCTACCAGATCATGTAAAAGCAAAACTTCTGGATGCACCTTTGGAAAAGAACAAGCTTTTTGGTGCAAATGCTAAGGATGTGTTAAAGACCATCGAAAAAAAAGCAAAATCAGTTCAGACTGTGAAAGATTTCCTCCAGGTTCAACCCCCCAGATTCAGCAGGAATTGGCCTTCAAAAAACTGGTCCTTTCCTAATCCAGAAAAGTTTCAAAGGGGTAAGAACAGACGTGGCCGAGGAAGAGGCCAATACAGAGGCCCTTACAGTGGACGACAATGGCAGCCAGGAAACCAAAGAAGTGACGCAGGGGTTTCACCTGCCCCACAACCACAATCTCAATGACTTTCCTCTACTACCGCCTACCAGGGAACAACTAGAAGCTCCCTTGGGCGGGAAATTATCTCTGTTTGCAGAAAACTGGCACAGACTGACAAAGGACAAATGGATTTTGGACATTATAGACCGAGGGTACAGGATGTTCTTCGTCTCCCATTGCTGCAGTCCTTACATATGGGTATTCCGCTGTCCACAATCGGCCCGAATACCAAAGGGCTAGAACCGGCGTCGGTCATCGGCGCCCGAGACTGACGTCAGTACGTGCCAGTACAAATACGCATGACCGACGCCATATACTCAGTCTTTCTTGCCGCGTGGTCCTAAGCAGAAGCAGCCTTTTGCAAGTGCCGTTCGGCGTTCTGGAATTGTCGGTTTTTGAGTTTCAGACCGGAGACCAAGTTGGGCTAAGTACCCCGTTGGGGACACTTTTGTCTTTTTCTTGCCTCAGTATTGACGGATGTCAGAAAAAGTTAATAACTGTATTTCTTGTGGGAAACAGATTCCTCATAGGGATTACCATTCACTCTGTATTCCTTGTTTAGGGCCTGAGCACGACGTGGTTGGGTGTCGCTTTGTGCTACTTTTAACAAGCGCACTATTAAACGCCGGTTGGACTGTGCTAAGCTTGTGTTTGGTAAACGCGTAATTACAACATGCCGCCGGATTCTCCGACGCCTGGTTCTTCTAAGAAACGCAAAGAGAAGGCTTTATGTCCAAACAAGATGAGTCGCCCACTCCGGACGCCGGTTCTGTAGAACCACCGAATACTTCAGCGGCTCCTTCTGAAAGTTTACCTGAGTCTCAAGGGGAGCCTTTGTTACTACAGGAAGTGGCTTCTCCTGTGTTAGGCCAGGCTGAGGGTGCTTCTCAGATGTCGGTGGTTCCCTCCCCTCATAGGGTAGTTAGGCCTCCTCCTTCTCAAAGCAAAAGCCATTCTAAGTCTAAGTCTGCCCCTGCTGGTGCTAGTCCCCAGGGTCCAGCTCCTAGGAAGCACATGTTAAAGATGGCTGAAGATTTGATAACTTTAATTAGGGGTTCTATGCCCCCCCTGAGAAGAGGCCCAGGGTACAGACAGAGTTTGAGGATTTGGTTCAGTCTTCCAATGAGTCAGATTCTTCTGTGGAAGACCTTCAGGATTTCCCTCCCTATTCTGATTTGGAGGCTGAGGACACTACTCCCTCTGCGTCCCCTCCAGAAGATTTTTCTTTCTCTGAGACTTTGCATTCCATGAGGGAACATTTCAAATGGGAAGGCCAGGATTATTCTGATTCTCGTAAAAGGCTAAGAGAATTCTTGTTTTTGCCTCAGCATAGGCCCTTGGCTATTCCTCCTGTACTGGATGTTGTTCAGGATGTATTTTCTGAGGCTGCCCTTAACCCAGATTCTCTGCCTCCTGCCCCGGTTAAACCAGGTAGATACTACAGGGTTCCGTCCGGAAGCTCACAAGTACTTATATGAGTCCTAGGGCTGATCCAGAAACTATTACTCAAGGCCCCAAAGGTGTTAGGGCTTCTGTGGTTAAGAATCCAGTTCCTCTGGACAAGGATGCTAGGGCCCTGGATAGGTGGGGTAAAAAACTGTATACCTCTTCTACTTTGGCTATGAGAGCTTTAAATTGTCAGTTTCATATGCTCAGGTATCAAAATTATTTGCTGGGCCAATTGAAATGTAAAGTAGATGCTTTAGCTGAAGGTATTGAATGTAAGGAGCTTCAGGATTTAGTGCATGCTTCAGACCAAGTTGGTAAGCATTCTTTGCAGTGGTGGCTGCTACTAGTTCAGTTGTTCGCAGGCATGCCTGGCTTAAAGATCAGACCTTGTCAGAGCATGTTAAGGCTCGAATTATGGATGCTCCTCTGCAATCTGATGTTCTTTTTGGCCCTCCAGTAGAGTCAGTTTTGAAAAAAATGGAGGAAAAAGCTAAGTCTATGCAGACGGTTAAAGACTTTTTACAGGTTCATCCCCCTAAGTTCAGTAGAAATTGGCCTGCTAAGGGATTTTCTTTCCCCTCTTCGGATTTTCAATCTAGGGGCAGGTCGAGGTGAGGTAGAGGTAGGGCTTCCTCTCAGGGCCCTGTTACTTCTAGGACTTTGAGTTCTTCTACCCTTTCTGCTGGGGAGGGCAGGGGTCAGTCCTTTCGGAAACAGACCCAATGACCTGTGTCTTCAGCTGCCGGACTCTGCCTTGCTGGCAGCTCCTCTTGGAGGAAAACTGGGACTTTTCAAAAGGAATTGGCATTTGGTTACCCAAGACAAATGGGTATTGGACATAATAAATCGAGGCTACAAATTTTATTTTCACACATTCCCTCCTTTCAAAGGTATGCCGGATGTGCCTCATCAGCAAAGACTGGAAGCACAGGCACAAATTTCTTCTCTGCTTCAGTTGGGAGCAATGCAGGAAGTACCTTCTGCAGAAAGGGGCACAGGGTTTTATTCCCGTCTTTTCTTAGTGCCAAAGAAAGGAAATACTTGGAGACCAATTCTGGATTTGTCCATTCTAAACACCTTTCTGGAAATTCCAAAATTCAAGATGTTAACACTGCAACAGCTGTTACCTATGTTGGGCAAAGATCACTGGATGGTGACTCTGGATCTCAAAGAAGCCTATCTTCACATTCCTATCAGGCCCAGTTGCAGGAAATTCCTGAGATTTCGGAATGGGAATTTGCATTATCAGTTCTCTGCATTGCCCTTTGGCTTGTCTACTGCCAGGGTATTCACAAAAGTCCTGGCTCCAGTAATAGCTTTTCTCAGACTAAAAGGAATTCAAATTTATCCTTATCTTGGACGACTGTTTGATTCTGGCTCAAGGCAAGCACGAACTTCTTCAACATCTGCAGTATGTAATGACAGTTTTAAGATGCCTAGGGTATTCTGTGAACGAAATAAAGTCCAGTCTAGTACCCTCACAAGAGATGTGTTTTCTGGGTGTAAGACTGAACACAGCTGCTCAGATGGCATTTCTTACCCCGGACAAACAAAGAAATCTTCACCTATACTTCCAACAGTTATCAGTAATGTCCAGGCTGACTGCAAGGACAGTCCTTCAAGCCTTGGGGTTCATGGCATCTTGCATTCTAGTACTTCCCAATGCCAAACTGCATATGAGGAAGCTGCAATGGTATCTCAAAAGCGTTTGGACTCAACACAGCCACGATTTGGACACTGTCATTCGGATTCTGCCTTGCATTCAGAAAGAATTTGTGTGGTGGGCTCAGGAATGTCACCTAAACAAGGGACTCTCTGTGACCCAACCAGAGGCAAGTCAGATATTAACGACAGACGCCTCGGAGTCAGCCTGGGGAGCTCATTTCACAGGAAAATGGATTCAAGACCTTTGGTCCCCAGAGCTACTTCACTTGCATATCAACATGAAAGAGATGCTGGCAGTTCAATTTGCTTTGGAAGCATGCAAGGGCCTACTTCAACCAGGACTGGTGTTGATTCGAACAGACAACACAACTGTCATGTGGTACATCAACAAGCAGGGGGGAACTCATTCTTACCCTCTTTGCAGACAAGCAATGCTGTTATGGGAAACTGCTTTAAATCTGCACATCACTCTTTGAGCACAGTTTCTGCCAGGAGCACAAAATTCTTTAGCAGATGTTCTGAGCAGACAGATTGTGGATCCTCACGAATGGAAGTTGGACCCTCAGGTATTTCTTCAGTTGACCATGGCTTGGGAACTCCAGACATAGATCTGTTCGCTTCTCCTCTGAATTTCCAACTGCCACTGTTTTGCACAAGGCTGTTTCATCCAACAGCCTGGAAAATAGATGCACTATCCTTCAGTTGGAGCAACCTTCACGTGTATGCTTTTCCTCCCTTGCCTCTTCTTCCAAAGGTACTGTTGAAAGTCAGGAGGGACAAACCTTGCATGATCCTTATAGCACCGGATTGGCCTCGTCAGCATTGGTACCCTCTGTTGAGGAGCTTAATTCATGGGACACCTTGGCCATTACCACAGATTCCTCACTTATTGTCTCAGGAAAACAATCATTTTCTCAAGGTCAGGGTGCAATCCCTACACCTGACAGCCTGGCATTCTGTTTTAAAGAAGGAGGGCCTTCAGCTCCCTCAACAAGTTTTGGATGTTATTTTGGAAGCCAGGCGACCTAGTACTCGAAAGGTTTATGCTGATAAATGGAAGAGATTTTTTCTTTGGAGTTCAGCTAAAGGCTTTGATGTCAAATTGCCTAATTTGAGTTGTACATTGCAATATTTGACTGTATTATTGGACAAGGGTTTGTCCTTCTCTTCTGTAAAAGTGCATGCTGCAGCTATTTCTGCTCACTATAATTGTGACCCTCCTTTGTTTTCACATCCATTGGTT
Source organism: Protopterus annectens (assembly GCF_019279795.1). Taxonomy (NCBI): domain Eukaryota; kingdom Metazoa; phylum Chordata; order Ceratodontiformes; family Protopteridae; genus Protopterus; species Protopterus annectens. Next base: position 608,539,856 of record NC_056747.1, read on the forward strand.
AAACAGTTTCTTAGAGGGGCAAAGAATATAAGACCCCCACGTAGAGATCCTACTCCTGCCTGGGATCTTAATTTTGTTTTGGGAAAGCTGACTCTGCCTCCTTTTGAACCTGCAGCTACAGTTGAATTGAAGTTGTTGTCTTGGAAGACTGCTTTTTTGTTGGCTGTTACTTCTGCTAGAAGGGTATCTGAATTACAGGCCCTCATGGCAGTGGAACCTTTTCTGATTTTTCACAATGACAGAGTTTCCTTACGTACTAATCCTACTTTTATGCCTAAAGTGATTTCTAATGTGGCATTGAACAAATCTATACATTTGCCTACTTTTTATGCTAACCCCCAAAATAAAGGGGAAAAAGTTTTGCATTCTTTGGATGTACATAGGCAGTTAAGGTGTTATTTGAGCAGAACCAAAGAGTTCAGAAGATCTCAACAATTATTTGTTTCTTTTGCTTTGACTTCACAAGGGAAAGCTGTCTCGAAACAAACTATTTCCAAGTGGATTGGCCATTGTATTGCTTTTTGTTACTCTCATCATGGAAAGGATGTTCCAGTTGGGATCAGGCCTCATTCTACTAGGGCTACGGCCACCTCTACTGCTTTTTTGAGAGGGGTAGCTACTAAAGACATTCTAGAGGCCAGCTACTTGGAGTTCTGTACATACCTTTACAAAGCATTATCATTTACCTCTTTATTCTAGGTCTAGGGCTGGGTTTGCCACTGCAATCTTACAGGGCATGTTAGCAGCTCCTAATGCTATTTAGTTGGCCAGCCTCCCTTTTTTCCGTTGCTCTGGGATTCTACCCATATGTAAGGACTGCAGCAATGGGAGACGAAGAACATAGTACAGTTTTGTACCTACCATAAATGTAGATGTTCGAGGATCTCCATTGCTGCAGTCCAATTTTCCCTCCCTCCTTCCCCTTTTTAGGTTGGGTTTTGGGTGGTGTTTTTTGCATTCTGGCGTCTGAGGCAAGAAAGACTGAGTATATGGCGTCGGTCATGCGCATTTGTACTGGCACGTACTGACGTCAGTCTCGGGCGCCGATGACACGACGGTTCTAGCCCTTTGGTATTCGGGCCGATTGTGGACAGCGGAATACCCATATGTAAGGACTGCAGCAATGGAGATCCTCGAACATCTACATTTATGGTAGGTACAAAACTGTACTTTTCATTTTCATACCTTACCAAGAAAACAAGGCATGCCAAACCTACCACAAAATCAGAGGGCAGAGGCTATCAAGCAAATCACTCTGCTGACTCGGATGAAAGCAGTAGAAAGAGTTCCACAACAAGAACAAGACCAGGGGTTTTACTCAAGACTGTTCCTTGTTCCAAGAAAAGAATCTCAATGGAGACCAATACTGGACTTGTCCGCATTAAACACCTTTCTCATAGTACCAAAGTTCAAAATGCTGACTCTACAGCAACTCCTTCCCATGCTGGGCAAGGGGTCGTGGCTGATTACTCTGGACCTCAAGGAGGCATACCTGCATGTCCCTATCAGACACAGCTGCAGAAGATACCTCAGATTTCTTGCAGGGCCAGAGCATTATCAATTCTCAGCATTGCCATTTGGCTTATCTACTGCGCGCAGAGTATTCACAAAATGCCTGGCTTCAGTAATTGCTCATTGCAGGCTCCAGGGTATACAAATTTACCCGTACCTGGACGACTGCCTCATACAAGCGGACGACAAATTGATGTTGACAAAAAACCTGGATTATGTCATACGATTACTTCAAGCTCTGGGATACACAGTCAACTTCCAAAAGTCAAGACTACAGCCATCCCAGCAAATAATCTTCTTAGGAGCCAAACTAGACACAGCCTCTCAGATGGCTTACCTGGCAGAAGACAAGCAAGAGAAGTTAACTCACTACTTCAAAAGTTTAGCAAAACTCAAAGGAGATTCCTACAGGCCCTGGGTTACATGACATCCTGCATTCTCCTGGTTCCATTAGCAAGACTACACATGAGAAAGCTTCAATGGTACCTAAAAAGCATTTGGTCTCAACACAGCAACAACTTGGAGACAATCATACCACTCATTCCATGCCTACAAAAGGAATTCCTATGGTGGGCCTCGGTGAGCCAGGCAAACACAGGTATGTCATTCAAAAAACCACAGATAACACAGACCATGACTACAGACGCCTCAAACCTTGGATGGGGGGCGCACATGGAAGGCAGGTGTATACAAGGACAATGGTCTCCAAAGGAAACACATCTGCATGTAAACCAAAAGGAGATGCTGGCAGTAATGCATGCCATCAAGGCCTTTCAACATCAAATCCAGCAAGGCCATTTACTGATACGGACAGACAACACCACTGTGATGTGGTACATAAACAAGCAAAGGGGCACCCACTCTTACCCCCTTTGCAGACTGACAATGCAGCTTTGGGAGAAATCACTGAGCCTAAACATCCAGTTGCAATCCCAGTTTGTTCCAGGAAAAGACAATGTGTTGGCAGACAGCCTAAGCAGGAATTTCACAGATCCACACGAGTGGAGGTTACATCCGAAGGCCTTCAGACAACTCACTTCGACATGGGGCAAGCCAGAAGTGGACCCATTTGCCTCTCACCTCAACCATCTTCTACCAAACTTCTGCACAAGGACATACCATCCAAAAGCTTGGAAAATAGATGCCCTCTCATTCAACTGGAACTCCCTAGCAATCTATGCATTCCCACCTCTGCCACTGATGACCTCAGTATTACTAAAGATCAAAGCAGAGAAACCCAAGGGAATCATAATAGCTCCGGACTGGCCAAGACAACACTGGCACCCACTACTACGGAGCATATGTCACACCAGGAGGTGGGCCCTTCCCCAGTGGCCTCTACTTTTGACTCAACACAATTTCGAAACACTGCATCCAAATCTTCAGACACTGCAGCTAACAGTCTGGGAGATCCCATAAATAAATTCAGCTTATCTCTCTCCAAGGAAGTTCAGCGGATACTAACAGAGGCTCGAATACCATCCACCAGAAAGGTTTACTTAGCAAAGTGGAAAAGATTCAGCAATTGGAATACCAGCAAGGGACATAATGCATCATTGTTGAACATCCCACTCATCTTGGAATATTTGGCAGATATGTTAAAGAACGGCCTCTCATATTCTTCCATAAAGATACATGCATCTGCTATTTCAGCTAGATACAACACTGATCCTCCTGTTTTTTCTCACCCTTTACTAAGGCAATTCCTCAGGGGAATCAAGAACATTAAGCCACCAAGAAAGGCCCCAGTGCCAGCCTGGGACCTCAATTTTGTCCTAGAAAAACTGACTCTACCTCCATTTGAGCCAGCAGCTTCAGTTGACTTGCAATTTCTCTCATGGAAGACAGCTTTCCTGTTGGCAATTACCTCAGCAAGAAGGGTTTCGGAGCTACAGGCCCTAATGGCAATACCACCCTTTATTATTTTTCACAGAGACAGGGTTTCATTAAGGACCAACCCTACTTTTATGCCAAAGGTGGTATCTAGGGTTTCTTTAAATCAAGCCATTCATCTGCCTGCTTTCTTCCCCAATCCTGAGAATAAGGGGGAAAGACTGTTGCATACCCTGGACATTCACAGACAACTTCGATACTACCTGGACAGAACCAAGGCCAGTAGGAAGTCTGAACAACTTTTTGGAGCTTACGCCCCTGCAGTCCAAGGAAAAGCAATTTCAAAACAGACTATTTCTAAATGGATTGGACATTGCATCAGATTCTGTTATTCCTTTCATGGAAAGACTGTTCCAGCCAATGTCAGACCACATTCCACTAGAGCTACAGCCACCTCTACAGCATTCTTAAGAGGGGTGCCTACAAAGGACATTCTAGAAGCTGCTACATGGAGCTCCGTGCATACATTCTCCAAACACTACAATCTCCCTCTATACTCCAGATCCAGAGCAGGCTTTGCTTCGGCAGTCCTGCAGGGTTTGATTGCCACACCATCTTTTCCCTAGAGCATAGTACCCTAGAGTACAGTTTTGTACCTACCATAAATGTAGATGTCCGATAGACATGCAACTGCAGTCGGATTTTCCCTCCCTCCATACCCCTCTATGCCTAGGGTCCACTCCCATCCCTGTTTCTCTTAGCGGGGGATATCTGTTATGGTGTATTTGTTTTATTGCTCATTTATTTGTTTGGAATCCTGTTTTTGTCTTCCAATTTGATTACAGCCTTCCTTGGAGGGCACCTGGCATCTGGGGCAAGAAACACTGAAGAAAATGGCGTCGGCTGATGCTTATGTACTCCAGCCGCTCTGACGGAGAGAAATGCGACATCAGCCGACGTCGGACCCAGACTTTGGAATCCGGCCGACCGAGGGCTGCCTGAGGCAGGACAACCCACATGTTATGACTGCAGTTGCATGTCTATCGGACATCTACATTTATGGTAGGTACAAAACTGTACTTTTACAGTATACTAAGCGTAGACCAACTAAACAAAAAAGGAGGTGGTATAGCTATAATGTTTAAGCAGCATCTAGACATCCAGATCTTAGCTCCCCAAATAGGTAAGGAAGAAATAATATATGCCAACCTTAAAATAAACCAAAATAAAACCCTAAACATAATAGGTTGCTACTTCCCACCTGGCCACAACATCCCTCCACTTGAAAACCTCCTCAGGTGGACTACCCACCACCTACCCCAAGAAACCTTAATTCTAGGAGACTTCAACACTGACTGGCAATCCTGCTCTAGCAACCACCCAACCCATCATGTAAATCTTCATGGCTTCACCCAACTAGTCCAGTCACCTACTGGGATAAATAACTCCAACAAACACACTACCCTTGATTGGATACTAGTCAATAAGAGCCCCCAGTCATATATAGCTGGCTGCTTATCTGACAGCCTCAGTAATCACTCCCCAACCTTCTTACTAAGAAAACACCTTTATAAAGCAAAACCCATCATCTACCATCAAATACGCAAAAAAACTAACTTCAGCCCTCTCTCATTCAGCTCATCCCTAAAAGGCTGCAACTGGCAACCTCTAAAATACCTCAAACTAGATGACGCAGTTGACTACTTTAATAAAACATTCCTAAGCATCCTTAATTACCACGCCCCCATAAGACGTTCCCGAACTAGAGCCCAACAATCCCCATGGCTACATAACAACACAAAATCTGAAATGAAAAACAGGGATAAAGCATGGGACAACTGGTGCAAAACCAAAACCCCCTCTACTAGGCAGAAATTCCTAGAACTACGCAATAGAACCAAAAAGCTTATAAAACAGGACAAAATCCAATACTACCAGTCTGCCCTTACCTCCTCCCAACATAACCCCAAACAATTCTGGTCCTCAAACTCCATCCTCCACCCAGGTAAAGCAAGTACACCCACTCCTCACTTAACTCACTCCTCCGAAAATATTGCTACAACTTTCAACAATCACTTCACACAAACCGTACTATCACTAGCTAGACAACACAACCCCCCCATAAACCCACACCATCAACTAGAACTAACAATCTCTCAACTAGCTTCTGTTTCTCTCCTGTTCCTACCTCCAAAATAAAACAACTACTAACTAAACTTAAAACCACCAGATTAGCAGCAGACAACCTCCCAGGTGAATACATTCAACTTGCAGCTGACACTCTAGCCTACCCTGTATAACTCTTGATTAACAGATCTCTGTCAGAAAGTTATGTTCCTACACTATGGAAAATCTCTCACATAATTCCCCTACACAAAGGAGGCCCCTCCACAGATCTAACCAATTACCGCCCCATCGCTATTCTCTCGCCACTCGACAAAATACTAGAGAGATGCATTCATTCTCAAGTCCCAGATCACCTCCTTGTTAACAACCTCCTCTCCGACGCACAACACGGTTTCCGACCTAACCATAGCACCACCAACACCTTACTCTCTTTCTCTAACACTATCCTACAAAATAAAAATGCAGGTTATCTCTCCTCAGCTACCTTCCTAGACCTCTCTAAAGCTTTCGACATGGTCCCACACAAACAACTCATCTCTCTTCTCAATAACCTATCCTTCTCTCAACCAGTCATCAACTGGTTTCAGAGTTACCTGTCTGACCGCCAACAAGCAGTTGTTTGGCAGGACAGCCTATCCCCCCAACTACCAGTCTCCATAGGAGTTCCCCAAGGGTCCATCCTGGGACCCCTACTCTTCTCTATTTTCACTAATAATCTAGCCTCAGCCACAACACATAGCACACTCATACAATACACAGATGACTCAACCATCATCTGCACAGCCCACTCCCTACCAGAACTGCAAAAAGTCACACAGGAAGCATTTTGTTCTATTGAAACTTGGTTATCCGATGCCCAACTAATACTCAACCCAAACAAAATTACTAATCTTCCAACCCACCAAACTTACCCTAGACAGCTCTCACTTTAACATCACAGCAAAAGACAGCACCACCATCCATCCTACAGAACACATTAAATTACTAGTAGTAGAAATAGACAATAAACTGAACTTTGACATTCACATTTTCATGACCATTAAAAAAGTGCACAAAAAACTAGGAGCATTATATAGAAATCAGCAACTACTTACTAAAGCCGCTAAAATTTCGGTAGCAAATTCTCATCTTATTTCTACCCTACTCTATGCCTCTCCAATATTTACTAACCTTAGACAATACGATCTAAATAAGCTCGAAACCTGCTACAACAAAATCGCCAAATTCGCCACAGGGGCTTCCTACCGTACTCACCACTGTCTCTCACTAGCAAAACTGGGCTGGCTAGAGCTCCCCCACCTCCTTCAATGGTACCAACTCACACTCACCCACAAACTAATAAACCAACCACTAAAAGTCCCATCCCTCCAGAATCTACTCCAACCCTACATAACCACGAGACCACTAAGATCCAGCCACAAAAACCTCCTACAGGTCACAAGAACCATTAACTCTGCTGGAAAAGCATTATTCTCCTGCACTATAGCCAAACTCTGGAACTCCCTCCCATCCTCAATTACCTCTGTAACTTCTTGCACCCACTTTAAATCCTTACTAAAATCACACTTCAAAACTTGCCAGATATGCCCTTGCAACCTGCCCTCTAGTACCATCCACTCCCCCCACCCACTACCTCTCTCAGCCCCCAATCAACATCCTACTCTTAGCAAGCTTAGCTACTCATGTTCCCAGCTACCTACCACATAATACTAACTTCTTGTAGCAACAACTGCTAATAGCTGTTATGTACCTCAAAAACAGTTTGTATCAATTGTTCACTGATGAATCTCAACTACATTTTAACCATGTTTAGTATATGTCACCATATTTTAAAATTGTACTATGCTCTACAGCTATTTTTACATCTGTTTTCTTCTTGTCTTGCGTCCTTAACTGGACTAATGTCTATATTAAAATGCTATGTTTTTTTTTAACTGTATAATGCAAATAATACTTAATGTGGAGCTTTTCTCCCCGGGTCTCCGCTGAAAACGGACCTGTGTCCAGTCGGACTCTCGCGGTCAACAAATGTAAATAAATAATAAATAAATAACAGTGATATGGAAGGACAGTACAGTTGTAAAATCTTAACACAGCAGTAGATGCCTTTCTTTCCATGATTGCAGTATTCACTCCATCCCTTCTGCCCCTCTTTTTCTCTTCCTTTTATATGGGCTGTGGTTTAATACTGGCTGAGAGGTTCCTGTCCTTCTCTTCCGTCATTCCTTTTTTTCTGGATGTACTTGTCTTACTCCACTGGGGGTCCTAGTTCTGTGGCAACACAGTTCTGAGTTGGGAGCATACTTACTTCACCTTTATATGCCCTACACTTACACAGGGAGCATACATCTGACGTACAACACTCCCTAGGTAATTAAAGGCTTTTTTTTTTGTAACATACCTTTATTGAGTTATTTGTGACATGGGCAAATTTACATTTATACAAAAGTAAACTGTATTAACACATTAACAAACATTATACTTCACATATATTGCTATGCATCATATAACGTAAGCAACGTTACATAAATTATTCAATTTCTGTCCCCCCTTTTTTAAACAAGAAATGTCCCTATTAAACTATCACTTCCTAGGTAAGCAGTCTTACATTTATGTAAATGACACAAACCGCACCGACACAATCTTAGTTGCAAGCATTTTACATCACAAACCGTACTGATACGCTCCTAGTTGCAGACATTATATGATTTATAATCTACCCAATCATTTTCAATTAGACATTACATAGCTCATGTAAGTTCTGCCTTCTTTTAAACCTCATTCGTTCTCTGTATGTATTCCCATAATTCCCATTTTTTCCTATGCAGTGTGATCCTACCCTTTTCTAAAGACCTCAATTCCAGTTGTTTTACCTCTGTTACTATACTCCCTACTTCTAGAATAGTTGATTTTAGATTCTGATTTCCATTTTCTAGTAATTGCTTTTTTTGGCAGACACCATAATTAGACACAGCAATGCCTTACCATCTCTAGGCAATTCCAATTCTGTATCATAGCTCAGAAAAATATCTCTATTGTCATACCAGTCTGCCCACCCAACATCTCCTAGGTACTTAAAGACTTTGTTATACTGGCTGGATGTTGGTCTGTCATTGGCAGGAGATCCCAGTGGTGATGAATACTGCAACAGTGAAAAAGACATCTACTTTTATGGTAAGATTTTACACAACTGTACTTCATTGCTTCTTTAACCTCTGCTCTAAAAGTTTGAGTTCTAACGTTGTCATAAAATAATTGCGTAGTGCCTTTTTCCACACACATGCGTATTGTCCAAATACTTTTTGATACTCTTTCTGGCACCTCTGATTTGCTCCTCTTCCTCATGAGGGGGACTTTTAAATGTGGCAGGTGTGCCCAGTGCCCGCACGTTAGGAATGCAGAGAATATTTATATTAAGAGTAGGGATAGATTTATGTATGGTAGACATTTTTCAAATTGTGATAGTAAGGGAGTTGTTTATATGGCAGAGTGAATAAGTGTTCTGCTTTCTATGTGGGAAAGACAGAAAGGGCCCTTAAAATAAGAATCTATGAGCAGCTTTAAGATATTCGTAGGAAAGACTCTAAAAATGCACTTTACAAACATACCATCAATTGCAATGGTGCTACTTTCCTATTTTTTGTGTTAGAAGTAGTACCTTATAATATCGGGTGGGCAATGGGGGACAAAAATTGAATACCGGGAAGTATTTTGCCAATTGATTTCAGAAGCTTGTAAATTTCCTGGTCTTAATGAATTTGTCTACCTTGCCCCTGTCTTAAAACTTAGGGCTGTTAGATTATAATTAGTGGTTCATTTTTAACTTTTTTTTTTTTTTTTAACCTTTTTTTAAGTTGGTTTGACCATATAGGTTTGAGAGGTGTAGGGTTTATAAAGATTTATAGATTGTTATGCATTGGTTGGTCCACTAGATGGTAGCAAAATACAATGAATCCCCACCTTTTCCTGCAGCCGGGATGTAAAGTTAATAATTTTTGTATTTCTTTCTTCATTTATTGCTTGTTTTGTTTGTCAGATGTTCATGGTTTTACATATTGGTTTATTTTTATATATTTCTAGTTGATTTTATAGTATGTAATGGTGATGGAGTAATTTGATTGGATAATTGATTGTATCTCTGATATAAATAGTACTGTGGTTTGATTCGTTTGTAGCATGTCTGAGGAAGTTCTAAGTGTGAACAAAAAACGTGGTGATATAGTTAAGCATTATTGCATTTTTTTCCTGTGTGCTTTATTAAATTTTAGTCTTTATCTCCAAGTTCATGGTTATTGTTCTTCCTCAGTGCCCGTTTTGGTGAAGTTATTGGTTTGGAGCTTTTACTCTTTTTGTTGACACTGTAGTCTTTTGGATTACTTTATGATTTTTTCTACCTGAAAACGGAAGACCGTGTTCGGATAACTGACATTTCGGATAATTGACTCTCTACTGTATTGTGTTTTAGAACAAAGAGAAGGTTTAACATGGTATTGTCTCTCTTAGGTTATCTTTGTTTGCAGATGGCTGTGCAGTTGGACCCCCATTCTCCTGCTTATTCAGTTGTTGCTGGTTAAATTGCTTAGTGTTCTGTGACAGTTTTAATATACATCATATCACGTGGTAACTAAATTGCAAACTGCTGTGACATTGTCCACCTCATCTTACCAAAAGTATGTTGGCAATTTCTTTATAAAAATCTTTGTAAATTTTGTTAGGAGTATGCTAACATAGTTTTGCTAAATCCCTCACTGATATCTGTTGAGTATTAAAGTGGAGTGTGTCGAAATACTTTAATGAAGGACGACACATGCCTGCATTGTAGTACTTACATTAAAGTCTATGGATGTGCTCACACAGACATACCCTACACTGACATCACTGAGGGTAAAGTTCAGTGAATTTACTGGAGATTTCACATAGGGAAATGTATTTTTTTCCAAAAGATTTTACTTTATAGTTGGCACTGTAAAACGGGACCAATAAGAAGAAAACTGAGGACAGACCCGGAAGCCACTACATGCCGTGGTGCATAGAGTAACCTTGTAACTGTGACAGAACACTTTAATTCCTTCCATTGTCATCTTTCGCTAATGTCAGGCTGCAAGATAAAACAGTTTACCTCACTGATATTTCCTCATGACTGGGGATTACATTTGTTAATTTTTTTCTAGTACAGGTAGTTATTTTCTACAATTACTGTGGTGTTTCCAACTTTCGATACTTTCCTATCTACCAGGTTTTTGTTAACATATTCTAATGTTCACATCTTCATAACTGTTGGTATTGGCTTCTTCCTTAAAAGACTTCCTAGGACATAAATGTGTGTCATATCTATGTGTATGTCCTGCTCTGGGGCACTAATCCAGTTGGTAGTAATGATCTTTATAAGTTTATAAGGTTGTTCTTTCCTGCTTTTTGGAAACAGCAGTAAACCTCAAATTTTCCCTTCCTGCTCTGTTTTCCAAATCTACCGCTTTTGTCAATAGTTCCTCTCGAAATATTTTCTAAAAGTCTGCCCTTAGTATTATTTATTTGTGATGTTTGTAGCTTGACCAATACATCAGAGTAATTATTCAGTGCTTCCTCTGTATTTTCAACCTCTCCTCATTTGATTTAATCTATGGTCGAGGGTTATCTTCAAAGTTATTTGAAGCCATAACTTACATCTGTACATTACACATTGGTCTGTTTCCCAATAAATCTCTACCAGGTCCTTGTCCAACATGGCTTTCTCATCTCCTTTTTCCATAGCATTATATTTTTTTTCTCCTGGGTTTTTATTTAACATAGACAGAATAATATTCAGACAAGAACTAAATTTATACAATATTGACTCCTTGTACAGTTTATATTCAGCTTTTATGTTTTCCTGCTGAGAGAGCGCCATTTAACATGCATCTCAGTTACTGGCCCTCTTGAAACTCCACCCTTGTGTTATAGAAGGTTTTAACCCATTAGTAAGACTGTGTGACTAGACTTTGATGACTGCTTGTAGCCCTCTTTTTTGGTGCCTAATAAATTTTAAGCTTTAAAGATATCTTTGGGCAAATTATTATACTTGCACTTGTGTGTAGTTTGAATCATAAATTCTTAGCATTTCTTTCCAGCAGGCTAATTTGCATTCATTTCATTTGCTCTCTGATACATTCCGCACTTGGATATGTCAATTTTTTTTCATTTCTGTAGAATCAGTCATAGCTTTTTGTTAGCACTGTTAATTTTCATATTGCTATTCAGCATCAACTAGGTTCTTTCAAATACTTTTTTCATTTACAGGCCTGTGTAATGTTCCTTTCTAGCTCAGAATATTCAAAATTGCTTAAACTAAAGGACATTGCACAGATGCATTGCATGAGAACTGAATTAGACTATTCAGTTTCTCTCTATTTTTTGTTACAGCATGTGCATGTCTTCACATAGTTGGTTTTGTGTGTGTGTGTGTGTGTGTGTGTGTGTGTGTGTGTGTGTGTATGTATGTGTGTGTGTGTGTGTATATATATATATATATATATATATATATATATATCTTTTTTTTTAATACAGTGGATTATCACTTTTTTGGGGGGGGGGGTCAGGTCTGTTTTCCCCCTTGTTTTATACTTTTTATTGCACAATAAGCCATTCTGTCTGTTAAGGAATCATGGAGCTGTACAAACTCTGTTTTCAGCCTTGTTTTTCATCTCAGTAGAAACCATCTGTGGTATGAGTAGGACCCTGTGCCTTTGTAAACAATAGATGGAGAGTAGACAGCAAGTTCTTTTTAGCATTTTAATTTTTGAATTTTTCTGAATGGTAGTATTTTCAGTTTTCTTTTCAAGAAGTGTGAAATACGTAAATTCATTCTAAAGCCCCCCCACCCCCCCCCACCCCCACCCCGGCAACATGTAGGAGTGCACCACACTGTACCTTTTAAGTTTCTTACCTTATCCATTTACAGTGTGGAACAATTCACATTTTAGTATGCAGAGATTTTTTTTTTGGTCTTCCAGCAGGACTCTGGTTGAATTTGTTCCATCCTTCCATTGTAAATGTTTCCTTTTTCTACTTCCAAATACAAGTGCTTGAATGCAAGATATGCTTCTCCACTTTTACTAGTACTTCACTTCAATTCTGGCAGATAGTTTTCCTATCCTGATAACGTGTAATGTCAGGGTGAATAGTAAATAGACCTGAGGTTATGGTCAAGCCTCAATGAGGTATGAATTCCGACTGAGAACCTAATTGGATCATGCATCTTGTAAGTCAGTGTAGCTAGGTTATTAGTATTTCTTTATACAGAGATGGTAAAAAAATGGAAAACTAGTTATAGAGGAACAATATTGGCATACAGATTACTAAAGTAGACTCTCATAACTTATGTAAGATCCGTGTCAAAGATCACTTTGCATTCTTATTAAAAATATACAAAAAAGGGATTCAGGCAGGTTTTGCTTGCTTAAAACCACAGTTTATTATGTTAAAACAAGAGATGAGCAGATCTTGTCAGAGCTCCATCAGATCACGCAGATATAGATATAATGATCCTTCCAAACTATTAGTTTGCTATCAGAAGTGCATTAAAAATGGCTGTGAAGTTTTATCATTATGTTTTGCTGCTTTTTATGGTTATAAGAATTTCTGCTGGACTTCTGTGTTCTCTTCAAGAATGTTAATTCACTGCTGTATTGAGGTTAATAATTTAGGTTTAACTTTTTAAACTAATTTCTGCCCATTTTGTTTGTCTTGCACAGACGCCCCAGTTATTTTTGAAGTAATTTGAATTGTAACAGTTTTGTGCATGAGCAGTTTATATCTGTCATTTGGGCATCTTCTCTGGCCAGTTTTCACTGGAATTGTTACTTCCTGTGGACTACAGCCCTTTCTTTACCCTCAAACTTGAATATGGGTTGTATTCCATTTGTCTTCCTTTTTTAATTCATTAATATAGTTGTCTTGCCATCTGATTTTTATTTCTATATTGTATGTGGGCTTGTAGTGTCAGTGGAAAATCACAAAGGTTAAACAGCAAAAATGTCCCTGTGCAAGAGTAATATTGCACTGTTCTGTGGGTTCCCCGTATTACCTTCAGTTTCTTCATTCTCTGTAGATAGACTTTTGCTCAGTTTTGATAAGTAGCTCACTTAGATTTATTTTATTTATTTATTTTGCATTTGTTTACCAGGAGAGTCCGTCTGGGCATGAATCCCATTTTCAGCAGAGGCCTGGAGAGAAAAACTCCACAAGGATTAGTACAGAAAAGACAATACATTACACAATACATAAATTGATACATTACAAAAGATAACATGATGCTGTTACTAGAAAGTCTGTAACGTACACATAATGCCCTTTTCTATTGTATATTTTTTATGTGATAAAATATGCAATACTGTTGGGTGACATTGCAATCAGTTATTTGGATACATTCATACAATAGTTCACGCAGCACCTTAGTAGATATTTGAGAACAGTGTCTAGAGGGGGCCTGAATATAGATTTGCACAGTATGATCAACATGTGAGGCTATCCAGGGTCAGAACAACTGCATGTCCAAGTCCTGTTTAAATGCGTCCGGAGAAGTTTTTTGAAGTTGTTTTCTGTGGACCTAATTTCTAAGGGGGTGGAGTTCCATGTTTTAGCAGTAGTAGTATAGTAGAAGGAGTCACCAGAGCTATTTCTCCTTTTGGATACGTCAACCGATGCCTTGTTGGTGGCTCTTAGTAGGCGGTTATTAGAATAGCTTTTTAGTAGGCCATGTAGTGAAGGAATTTTATCAGGATCGTATATGGTTTGATGGGCTCTTAAAAGTTGGTTGTAGGTTAGCAGGTTGGATAATTCTAGTCAGGATAATTGCTTGATTGCTTGGCAGTGATTACTGGAAAGAGAGTCCGTTGTAAACTTAGCAATTTTATTGTATCAAGTGCTAAGTTTCTTTAAGTCATATTTATTTAAGTTGGTGAATATAGGGGAGGGGTAGAGAAGTGTGTTCTTGCGATGCTAGCTTTACTGTTGTTGGTGTAGTATTTTTTTACATCTGTATAGAGTTCCTAGTCTTTTGTGGACTTTTTTTTTTTGTCTGGGCAATATGCATATCAAATTTCATATTGTGATAACTCCTAGTAATTTGGTGTTTGGGACTGGTGTGATAGGGATGTTATTAGCTGAATATATTGTGAATGGCGGTATGGGGTCTGGGGCTCTTATGGGCTGGAATATCATTAGCTGGGTTTTTTGGGGTTAAGTATTAGTTGAGAATTGGCTAACCAGGTTTTGACGGCAGTAAAGGACTCTTGTGTTCTTGCTAACGTATTCTAGATAATTACAATGAGGCAGATTTGAGTGTTGAAAACGAAGTGTACTACTTTTCTGTCAAGTGACAAAAAAGTGTCAGCCTGCTTATTTGAATTTTTCTTGCTGCTCTTTTGACTTCTATTTTCTCATCAAAAATACACTTCAGATTTTCGTAGATGCAGAACTCTGGTACCAAGATATAGAAACAGCTTTTTCCTTGTATGTGCAACATCTTTGTATGTGTGTGTGTGTGTTTCTGTGTGTGTGTGTGTGTGTGTGTGTGTGTGTGTGTGTGTGTGTGTGTATGTATGTATATATATATATATATATATATATATATATATATATATAAAATTTATACCTTGTTTTGTTTTAAGGGGTCTAATGGTAAAAGGGAACTTTTGTTTGCAATAAGGAAGTTGATTTCTGGAAGAATGGCATACGTAGTAGCCTCGCAAAAATTGGAATTGTTACTTTTTTTTTTTTTTGCGTTGCCCACTTGTGATTCCCTGTTGGAGGGATCTTGAAGACCTCAGATGTGATGTTTTGGAGTTAAGGCATTGTTTCCTATCCCCTCATGTACTGCTACTCTGACAGCTGACTGGGTTCATATATTCTTGAGCTTTTCGTCATGTAAAAAAACAGACAACCAAGCAAAAATCACTACCGGTACCGGATGTGATGCAAGATATTTAACAAATGCTACTCCAGCGACTGCATCGCTCGTGTATTTTTCTTTTCTTCATGGGCCTGCTCTGAAAATGGTCTAAGTCTATTCTGACTGGTCAGAGATGATAGATGAATAAATATGCTTAGCTTTGCTGGCTGCAAAGTGTTTAATACTTTGTGAGAAAATTTTTTAAAAGTGGTACAGTGTGATCTGAAATGAAATTATTCCATTGTCAGGCAGCAAATATTTTGCGAAATAGATGCATCACTAAATGGTGTGTTTTCTTTGTTTCTTTTCAGTTTGAGAAGGCAGAAGCAGATCTGGATTATATCAAGCAAAAGCTGGAGTTTGAAATAGTGCGAAATCTTCCTGATGAGGGAAAAAGAAAGGTACAGAATTCTTCAATTACATTTTGGAAATCTTTGCACTTAAAATGTGTTGATTAGCACTGTTAAAATGATTTTCAAAAAGCAACAGCATTGTGGAACTCACAAATTACAAGATTCAGAATTATCGGTCAGTTTGGGGGAAGGGGGCTTAAAGGGGTTGGGAAGAAGGCAGGTGAAAGGTTGGTGTGCTCACTTCAGCAGATGGAGAGTAGAAGTGTTACTGTGCAAATGAAGGAATTGGATTCTTTGGTGCAGGACTTTGGACACTTGTGCCATGAGATTCCAGTCACTGTGCACTAGTAATATAAATGAAGTATATTTTTTTTGTGATCTCATCTCAAACAGATACAAATGCTATTTTAGTTTGTCTGCTTTGACATTCTCCCCAGGTTTGCATTGTCAAACCTTTTCTTTTTAGGTTTCCCCTTACTACAGAAAATTTTAGGTATAGAACTGAAATCTTTTTACAGTAGTTAGGAAACTTTAAAACAACAGGGAAGGGAGATGTAGATTGCTCCCAAACTGGTTTTAATTACTGTATATTCTATAGGTTTAGAAAGCAGAGACTTCATTGTGTATTAACTGGCTGACACAAATTGTGTGAAGTATTTGCTTTCAAGATTGCGATCTGCACCTTGTAATCGTAATGAAACTTTCAACTGATAAAAAGGTGCTTTTCTGGGAATTACTTGTATCTAATCCATAGTATGTTAAATTTCTTCATTTTAACTGAGGCTGTGCTTCGGCAATGTTTTTCTTCAGTGTATTGTTGGCCTGCTATGCAGTTGCTGGCTAATCCTGCATTGAAAAGTAAATGCTGCTGTAAGCGTCCACTAGCAGTAAAGCTTTATTTGGTGATCTTGAGCATTTTTACATCTGGCATTTGGGGCTCTGGCTGAATGGATAGGTGATTGGAGTCTAGCTCCAGTGTTCTAAATGTTTGGCATAAGTTGTTTCTTTCCCCATCATATACATTACATTTAGTAGTTCCAAGGTCTTATGTACATGCAATTTATTTTGGATGTAATTTGCGGAACTTGTAAGGGTACTACTTTCTTGCATTTAAAGGAACTCTCTGTGATGCCCCTGCCCAGGCCCAGTAATCAAGGAGCCTCAATCCTCACCACTAACACCAGTGAGGGATGTGCACATTGGGAGGATGACAACTACACACACAGTAAAGTACAGTTTCCCTTAAGAGCACACAGGGATCACATTCAGTCTGGGGCTGGTTTCTTTCTCTCTCTCTCCCCAGATCCCCAATAAGACTCCCCACTGGCACAGCTATACGCTTAAGATCTCAGCCGAGTGGTCAAGCCAAATCCTCCAGCACCCTCTCTGTCCAACCAGAACTTTGTGCCCCTGCCCAGGTAGCTGACACACACTTTGAGATATGATTTATATATAAACACACAAACACTCCTGGGGAAGGCTGGCACAGGTTCATAGGTTGGTACTAGGCTGTCGGCCCTAGGGCCTATACAAGACTAGCCAAACAATTCCCTGGATATTTCTTCCCATAATACTTATTTCCCTGGACCCCTGTCTAGCAGGGCGACTGACGTGATCCCCGGGGTGAATTTCCTATCTCCCATCCAATCATCAAGGTTCCTTTTGAAGAGGGGCAAGGAGGCGCTCTGCTTGACATGTATGGGCAGTCTATTCCAGAGTATGGGGAGTCTCTGGGTCAAGAACTTATCCCTCCAGCATGTTTTGTTCATTGTGATGACAAGGTTTAGATCCCTGGAGCTTGTGGCTTTGAAGGATTTGGATTTCTTTAATTGGACCATATCCAACAGCTCAGGGTTTGACATGGCCTTGAATGTTAAGCAGAGATCGCCTCTGAGTAGACTATATGCCGCAGAGTATAGCTGGAGTTTTTTTAGACGGTCAGCATAGCGCATCTGCTTTAGGCCTGTGATTCTTTTAGTGAGGTATTCCTGCGGCCTTTCCAGCTGTTGCAGATGTCTTGTGAGGTACGTACCAAACAGGGCGTTGGACTCTATAATGGGTCTAATGAGAGATGAGTACAGTGGGACAATGGCCTCCTTTTTCTGGATGAAAAGCCCTTAGTGATGAGGTGTGCCACATAGGATTTCCTGACTGTTGTGGCGATGTGGTTATCGAAGGTGAGACCACTGTCCACCTGTGTCCCTAAGTCTGTTATCACACTTTCGGTGTTTAGTGTACTGCCACCTGTGTGGTAATTCATGGGTACGTGTTTTTTGCCAAAGGGGGGTAACTATACATTTCTTGGCATTAAGCTTGAGCCCATGGCTCTGGCACCAAGCATCTGTTTCTGTAAGGCCCTTTTGTAGAATATCCACATAATTTGGGGATTCAATAATGGCTCCCAGTTTGCAGTCATCTGCAAGCTTTGTTAGCCAGAGTCCCTTGGTGTTGGCTTGTACTTCAGAGATTTATGCCCAGCTTAGTAAGTTTATCTATGATTCCAGAGTGGGGGATGGTGTAGAAGGCCTTGGTGTGAGGTCCATATAGGCTGTGTGGACCGCTTTACCCTCACCCACAGCTCTGGAGACTGATTCGAAGAAGCCATTCAGGTTCAGGTGATGAGATCAGCCCTTCACGAACCCAAACTGGGTGGGGTCCAGTGTTTAAAGTTTGCCAATGCCTTTGTTCCATTCCCCTGCAGATCAGGCTCGTCAGACTGATGGGACAGTAGTTCCCGGGATCCAAAGAGGATACCCCCCTTGTGTAGTGGGATAACTGTAGCTGTGCGCCACTCAGTGGGCACGAAGCCTGAGGTGATGATTAAACGTGACACTTAGGTGAGGTGCCAGTTCATTTTGTAGTTCATGTGGTACACAGCCCGGGATGTCATCTGGTCCCATGGATGCTGTATTCTTAGCTTTGGAGAGTGCGGTTTCTACCTGTGTGGCCGTGATTACCGGAATTTGGCAATCTTTTGGTATTGAGATGGGCCCTTTAGGGGGTGAGAGGGGGGTGAAGTTGGCACTAAATCGATCTGCCAGGATATTGGCAATATCCTTGGGATCAGTATATTTAATGCCATTCTGTTGGAGCTCAGAGCAGATCTGAGCATTGCCATTTAGATTCTTGACATAACTATAGCATGCCTTGTGGTTTTCTTTGGAATCTTTAGCAATTTTATTTTCTTAGCTTGCTTTGGAGGATTTTATGAGGGATCTCAGCTTCTTACTGGGGCTGGTAAGGGAGTTTTTTGCATCCTGGGATTTTCCTCTTTTCTGCAACAGTTTCTTCCTTCTGTTGTATAGTTTGTTTATGGCAGGGGACCACCAGATTGGCTTCCTTTTTTTGGAGGAGAGCGTCTTGGTTCTATTTGGGATGGCACGATTCATGCACGAGTGGATGTGCTCGTACAGTGCCTTAGTGTAGGATTCAGCAGTCGAACTTTCAGCTCCCGTCTGCATGGGTGCCATGAAGTTTGTCACTTCTGACTTGAGTAGCATGCAGTTGGCTTTGGAAAAGTTTTTTACAGATGTTTCCTTACTGGGGGGTGGGGATGGGATGTGGATGTCAAGGGTGATTAGCTTATGGTCAGACCTGACCAATGAGGGAGTGACCACTGGTGTGGCGCATCTATCTCCCATGTTGATGGCGATTAGCATGCATGATGATGTCCATTAAAACGAGGGAAAGATGATCTGCATACATTTTTTTTTTTGGTTTTAGATAACTGATAGGTTTCCAATGAAAACTAAATAAATAATTTAGACTGTTATCAAAGCAAAAGCTCCAAAATCATGTTCCTGGTAGACACCCTGCCTGCTGTGTACAGTCATTTACAGGTGGCATAAGAACAAGTCAGACAATATTTTTTTGTCCGAGTAGCTTTTTACATCTCAACGCCAGAGATCTGGACAAAGTCAAGAATGTTTGGGGACAACTGATACAAATCATGGTCATGTTTTAAATATTAATGCCACTTAAACTTGAGAAAATAAGAAAACCTGAATTAATATGCATTTTTGAAGTCAAGGAAGTCTAAATCTGTAAAGAATGTCATTACTTGTTGATTATAATCCACCATTTTTTTCTTGGAGCAAAATTGATTCTTAGGGAGGACAGAGCAAATTATGAGCTTAAATTAGAAATGTCTGCAAAGACCAGGAACAGTTGAACTTCAAAGATGTCTGCTCACCTGATCAGTAGCTTAACTTCAGTTCTCCCAGTATGAAAAAAGAAACTGAGAGGTAAGTGCTAGAAATTCTGACAATTTTAGTAAAATTCCGTAACTAGCTAATAAGTACACTGCCTGGATGCCAGCAAAGAAGAAACTTGGTGATAATTCCGTAACTAGCTAATAAGTACACTGCCTGGATGCTAGCAAAGAAGAAACTTGGTGATGCTTGAAATAAAATCACCTAGAAAACATGAAGAGAAAACACTAATTGGGAAGAATAGTGAAGCTGTTTATTAAAAAAGCATTTCAAGATCCAGTTTTGGTTTAAGAAATGTCTTCCAGTAATTTAGACGGGAAAGAAATTGTGTTCACAGCTGATTAAAATGAAACATTGAAGGAATGTATTAACTCAAATATCAAAAATGGAGAAGCTTTAAACAGCTATTAAGAATAACTGATAAAAGCACAAAAATTAGAGGCTGAAATGAAGAAAATACTGATTTCTATAAGAGACTGCTCAAGAAGAGCTGTTTCAAGAAGTGGTAGAGTTAGAGGACAGAGTACATAGAGAACCTGAAATGTTCTGTTGTATCAGAGAAACTGTAGGGAAAAACTGTATTAATTTTATGAAAGCACAAATAAGCAACTGGACTGGTATTCCACAGCAGAATTTGTTAATTGGAAGGGCACAATGAATGCATGCTCCAAACCTGGCCTCGAGAAAGGAGCCAAAGTTTGTGTTATTAAATATGCAATCATACCAGATGAAAGGAGTTTATCTTGACAAAATTGTGGCAGAAGGGCATAGTAATTAAAAACAGGAGACGGAGTGTGGAAAATGATAATTCACTGTACACCAGGCAGAAGAGAAGCAAATTCATGCAGGCAAAAGGGGAATATTGAGTATCAGGTGCAAGATTCAAGCTGCTATATCCAACTTTATTCAGAATATTTTTTTTTTCTGGAGGATCAGAGACTTTTTGATGCAAAAAGTTTGTCCAACAAAATGTGAGCCATCAAAAAGAAAGAGACACTGTTTCTCATTCTTCTGATAATAAGTCCATAGAGAGAGATGTTGTCAGTGAAACATTTTCCATTCTTCCATGAGAAAATGCTTGAGAGACAGAAAAAAGCACATGAGTTGACTAGACGAATAAGCAGTACCTTGGACTTGATCCAGAATCTGGGCTTGGAAGATGGAAATTAACATGAGGAAGACCAGTAAAACTGAAATTATTGAATAAATGTGAGACTGTAGAACATCAGTCACATTTGTGTAATATGGCTTTACAAGAAAAAGTCTGAGAAAGATTGGATTTTTGTTGAATTTGTTAACCTTGTGGAGGGACTGAAAGGCATATATCCCATTTCATTTCATTAATCTTTGGAAGGACACTCGAAACAAAAAGAAAAAAAGAATGACTGTAAGTAAACCATTTTTGCTCTTAACAGTATTTGTATAAAACATTTCATGATGTAAATTGCATGTTATAAAGTCAAGCGTTTTAAGTGATTGCATGTGATCAAGATACTTAAGAAAACAAGTCTTTTTTTTAGTTTTAAGAAATGTAGACATTATAATGTGAAAAAAGGTTGGACAAAAGCATGTGCAAGTTAATATGACTTAATCTTTGGATGTGGTATAAAAGTGTACCATTTATAATATACATAGAGTTTAGATGTTTTCTCTTTTGAATAGGTGAATGCCTGGATTAATGCACTTTGCTTATTGTAAGTTTCTTGTGTAAGGATATGTGCTATAAAAATAGTAGATCTCTGTGAATGTAATGAAAAGGTTTCCTTTATCAAATGTTCATTGTGAGTTGAAACGTCTGCAGCTGTACATTGTCATATTTCCATGAAGACAAGCTGACTACAGGTCCAGGCAATAAATCTTGAGTGCTCTGGGCATTGTTTGCTGAGAATAGCATAAAATTAAAAGGTACAAGGGCAAACATCTAAATTAAAGTTTGAAATTATTAGAACTGAATAAGAGAGCAGATGATGTCCTTCAAGGATGCATCTGCAGTCCTAACATATGGGTTGTCCTGCCTCAGGCAGCCCTTCGGTCGGCCGGATTCCAAAGTCTGGGTCTGGCCTCTGCTGATGTCGCACTTCACCCGACGTCACAGCTGCTGGGGTATAAAGGCATCAGCCGACGCCATTTTCCTCCGTCTTTCTTGCCGCGCGGTGCCCGAAGCAGAGGCTGTTCGCAAGTGCCGGTCGGTCAGATCCAGAGATTTCTACTACCGAAGACTTCTAAAAAAGCTAAGTACCCCGTTGGGGACTCTTTCTTGCCTCAGCCGATGTCAGACAAAGTGAATAATTGTTTAACTTGTGGGAAACAAATACCTCATAAGGATTTCCACTCTTACTGCCTTCCTTGCTTAGGCCCAGACCACGACGTATCAGCTTGTCTAGCCTGTGCTTCCTTCAACCGACGGACGCTTAGACGTCGGTCGGAGTTTGCAGAGGAGTTTTTTGGTCCCGCTTTTAAATGCCGTTGGAGACTCCGACTACACAATTAGCTAAAAAGCGCAAGGAAAAGGACCGACATTCGCGGTCCGCGGTTTTGGCTGAAACCACGGTTAGGCCAACCGCGAGTGTCTCGGTTACTGCTACAGAAGCAGGCATCCAGGATTTGTCAGACACTATTCCTTTAGACATTTCTGCTGCTTAGACCCCCCCCCCTGCTTCTATGTCTATCAAGGCCTTTTCCAGGGCTAAAGCAGCTAAATCTTCTAAGGCCTTACCTGCTAAAGCTCCCTCACACAGGCCTACCTCTAGTTCCCAGATATTCAGCCTGGCTGAGGATCTTATTTCTTTGATCAGGGGATCCCAACCTCACCCAGACAGGGCCTCTCAACCTCCTCCAGATAAGAGGCCTAGGACTGAACCCCCCGGAACCTGTCTCTACAGACTATTCCTCGGATGACTCAGATATTTCAGACCACCGGGAATGCCCATATTCTCCTTATGAGGATTCTGATGCAGAAGAATCCATTCCTTCTGCTTCTCCTCCTGAAGAATTTTCTTTTGGGGAAACCCTACATTCTATGAGGGAACACTTCCAATGGCAGGGCCAGGATTTTTCAGATTCAAGGAAAAGGCTAAGGAATTTTTTTACACTTACCACAGCATAGGCCTTTAGCCATTCCTCCAGTACTATCAGTTGTTGATGATGCATATAATGATGCCAGTACTGCCCCTGATTCTCTTCCTCCGGCCCCTGCCAAGCCTGACAGATATTACAGGGTCCCGGACACACACTACCACTTGCATAAGGCTCATGTTGCAGACCCAGAAACCATTTCTCAGGGCCCTAAAGGTGTGGCAGCTGCCTCTGCCAAAAACCCTCTTCCCTCTGAAAGGGAATCTAGAGCATTAGAGAGATGGGGTAAAAAGGTTTATACTTCTGCTACTCTTTCGGCCAGGGCCTTAAACTGTCAATTTCACATGATTCAGTACCAGGAATTTTTGTTAGACCAGCTAAATAAAAAACTGTCCTCTCCTGAACCTATAGACCGCAAGTCCCTTCAGGATTTGGTACATAACTCTCAGCAGGTCAGTAATCATTTTTTAAAATGTGGCTATGATGCACTGGAGGCTTCCTTTAGATCAGCTATGACTGGAGGAGTGATTCGAAGGTATGCCTGGTTAAAAGAACAATCCTTACCAGACCATGTTAAGTCAAAACTCCTAGATGCTCCTATGGAGAAACAAAGTTTGTTTGGCTCCCCTGCACAGGAGGTTCTAAAGAAAGTGGAAGAAAATGCAAAATCTGTCCAAACAGTCAAGGATTTCTTACAGGTCCAACCTCCGAGGTTTAGCAGAAATTGGCCTTCGAAGAATTGGTCCTTTCCAGACACCTCCAGAGCACAGAGAGGCAGAAATAGACGCCCAAGAGGCAGAGGTCAATCTAGGGGTGCCTACAGGGGACGTCAGTGGCAACCTGCCAACCAGAGAAGTGCTGCCACAGATGCAACTACAACCACTTCCACAGGACAGACACACTGACTTGGCTCTGGTTCCGCCTACCAGGGAACAACTGGAAGCACCCTTGGGCGGAAAGCTAGCCTTATTTTCCGACAACTGGCATTGCATTACAGGAGACAAATGGACTTTACAAACAATAGACAAGGGCTACAGGTTTCACTTCCACACTCTACCAAAAAAGAGAGGAATGCCAAACCTACCACCAAGCCAAAAAACAGAGGCTCAAAGACAAATCAACAACTTACTAAGGATGAGAGCTATAGAAAAGGTACCACCTTTGGAACAAGGCCAAGGATTTTACTCCAGGCTTTTCCTTGTACCAAGAAAAGAAAATCAATGGAGACCTATTTTCGACTTGTCCGCACTGAACACATACCTCATTGTTCCAAATTTCAAAATGCTGACCCTCCAGCAACTTCTTCCCATGCTGGGCAAGGAGTCTTGGCTGGTGACTCTAGATCTCAAGGAGGCATACCTGCATGTCCCTATACGACCAGATTGCAGAAGACACCTCAGATTTCTTGCAGGATCAGAGCATTATCAATTCTCAGCATTGCCCTTTGGCTTATCTACTGCGCCCAGAGTATTCACGAAATGCCTGGCATCAGTAATTGCTCATTGCAGGCTTCAGGGAATTCAAATTTACCCATACCTGGACGACTGCCTAATACAAGCGGACAACAAGACAAAATTAACAAAAGATTTGGAAAATGTCATACAACTGTTGCAAGCCTTGGGATACACAGTCAACATTCAAAAGTCAAGACTAGTACCATCCCAAAGGATAACATTTTTGGGTGCAGAACTGGATACATCAACTCAGATGGCTTTTCTCACAGAAGAAAAACAAAAGCAACTACCAGTCTATTTCATGACATTAACAACACAAACTCAGCTTACTGCAAGGAAAGTCCTGCAAGCCCTGGGTTACATGGCATCCTGCATAATATTGATTCCGCATGCCAGGCTGCATATGAGAAAGTTGCAATGGTACCTAAGGAATGTATGGTCTCAACACAAGCACAGTCTAGAAGCCCAGATTCCAATAATTCCATGCCTGAAACAAGAATTCCTGTGGTGGGCTCAGGCCTGTCAGATGAACAGAGGATTGCCTTTCCACAAACCACATCCAAGCCAGACCATCACCACGGACGCCTCAGACCTAGGCTGGGGGGCACACATGGAGGACAAGTGTATACAAGGCCTATGGACTCAAGACCAGCTGAATCTACACATAAATCTAAAGGAGATGCTGGCAGTGAAACATGCAATCCAGGCATTCAGATCATTCCTTCAACAAGGTCACCTGCTGATAAGGACGGACAATACCACAGTCATGTGGTACATCAACAAACAGGGAGGTACACACTCATACCCTCTATGCCGGATGGCAATGGACCTGTGGAATTTGGCCCTGAATCTCAACATTCAACTACAGGCCAGATTTGTACCAGGAAAAGAAAATTCACTAGCAGACACCTTAAGCAGAACTACCACGGATGCTCACGAATGGATGCTGCATCCAGATATCTTCAAAACCATAACAAAGAAATGGGGAATGCCAGAGATAGACCTGTTCGCCTCCCCACACAACCACCAATTGAAGAAATTCTGCACAAGGACATACCACCCACTTGCCTGGAGGGTGGACTCCCTTTCCTTCAGCTGGAAAAACCTGACAGCATATGCATTTCCACCTCTTCCTTTGATGTACAAAGTCCTACTGAAGATCAGAGAGGAACAGCCAAGGGTAATCCTGATAGCTCCAGACTGGCCAAGGCAACATTGGTACCTGCTACTAAGAAGCATGTCTCGGACACACTCATGGCCTCTACCTCTATGTCTCAAACTTGAAAACACTGCAGCTAGCTGCTTGGAATATTGCATAAAACAAAATAAACCAGATTTATCTCAGAGGGTTAAGGACATTATCCTGGAGGCACGCAGACCCTCCACAAGGAAAACTTATTCAGCCAAATGGAAAAGATACCTCATTTGGAGTGCAGCAAAGGGAGAAAATGTCTCCTTGGCAAACATAGCACACATCCTGCAATACTTAGCAGAACTGTTGCACAATGGCCTGTCCTACTCCTCCATTAAGATTCATGCATCAGCAATTTCAGCAGAATACAACATGGATCCTCCTGTCTTCTCTCATCCTCTACTCAGGCAGTTCTTGAGAGGAATCAAAAATGTAAAGCCTCCAAGGAAACCACCTTTACCTACATGGGATCTCAACTTTGTGCTGGAAAAGTTAACACTTCCCCCTTTTGAACCAGCAGCAACAGCAGACTTACAGTTCTTATCTTGGAAAACTGCTTTCCTGCTAGCAATCACTTCAGCAAGAAGGGTATCTGAGTTACAGGCATTAATGGCAGTACAGCCCTTCCTTATCTTCCATCAGGATAGAGTGTCTCTGAGAACTAATCCTACTTTTATGCCAAAAGTGGTCTCCAGAGTATCATTGAACCAAGCGATTCATTTACCTACATTCTTCCCCAACCCACAGAACAGGGGAAAGACTACTACATACCTTGGATGTGCACAGACAATTACGCTACTATCTGGACAGAACTAAGACCAACAGAAAAACTGACCAGCTTCTGGTAGCATATGCAACAGGAGTGCAAGGAAAAGCAATTTCAAAACAGACAATCTCAAAATGGATAGGAAATTGCATTAGATTTTGCTACTCTTTTCATGGAAAGACAACTCCTGAAAATATCAGGCCTCACTCCACAAGAGCTACAGCCACCACTACAGCTTTCCTACGAGGAGTGGCTACCAAAGACATTTTAGAAGCTGCTACTTGGAGCTCCGTGCATACATTTGCCAAGCATTATAATCTTCCTTTATACTCCAGATCCCGAGCAGGTTTTGCAACTGCTGTTTTGCAAGGGATCTTAACTACACCATCTTTATCTTAGTGCCTCCTCCCCCAGTTTGGCTATGGTATTCTACCCATATGTTAGGACTGCAGATGCATCCTTGAAGGACATAGTACAGTTTTGTACCTACCATAAATGTAGATGTCCGATAGGTATGCATCTGCAGTCAGGATTACACACCCTCCTTCCCCTCTGTGGTATTCCTAGGGTACTTACCCCTCTTTTAGCTAGCTGGGGGAATCTATTATGGTGTATTTGTTTGTATATATATATTTTTTGCTCTCTACTGTTTGGAACTATTTGCATTTATCCAAATTTAGCATTCCTAGAGGGCACCTGGCATCTGGGGCAAGAAACACTGAGGAAAATGGCGTCGGCTGATGCCTTTATACCCCAGCAGCTGTGACGTCGGGTGAAGTGCGACATCAGCCGAGGCCAGACCCAGACTTTGGAATCCAGCCGACCGAAGGGCTGCCTGAGGCAGGACAACCCATATGTTAGGACTGCAGATGCATACCTATCGGACATCTACATTTATGGTAGGTACAAAACTGTACTTTCTTCGTGTTTCACTGTTAGGTAATCTGCTGGCAGGTTGCCCTCAGTCGGCCTGAATAGCAAAGTCTTGGGTCCTACGTCAGTTGCTGTCTCTTCTTCCATAACGTCAGCTCGTCAGGGGTATAAAACCGGCAGCCGACGCCATTTTCTTTAGTCTTTTTTGCCGTGCGGTGCCCGAAACAGAAGCAGTTTGCAAGTGCCAGTTGGCCGACTCCTGAAATTTTCGAATTCGAGTTTCAGAACCGAAGTCTTCAATTAAAGCTAAGTACCCCGTTGGGGAAACTTTTTCTTGCTCCATACCGATGTCAGTAAAAGTTAATAATTGCATTACTTTTGGGAAGCAAATACCTCATAAGGATTTTCATTTGTACTGTATTCCTTGCGTAGGACCAGATCATAACGTGCCTTGCTGTCGTTTTTGTGCTAGATTTAACCAACACACTATTAAGCGTCATTATGTCTTTGCTTCAGAATATTTTAGAAAAAGATTTAACTACCCTGAAATATCGTTGGATAGCAATCTGACTACTGGAGTTAAAAAAAACGCAAAAATAAAGGACAGAGACAGACCGTCGAGGTCCAAAACTGACGACGAACCTTCTCCTAAGCCAGTCGCCGGTACTCAGTGAGGCGCTTTCGCAGCCCCTGATACCCGCTACTTTCAAGTCGCAGGCCTTTACCACGACCCATGTGGAGTCTGGCACGCCGCGAGATTCTCAAGAGTATTGTACCCGCGGATGTCTCTCCCTCGGATGGGTCCGGAGCCGCTGAGCAGGCACCGGCTTCTGAGGGAGTCTTCAGGCCTCAGCATTTCTATATAAAACCGACGCCAGCTTCAAAAACAGACAAAAGCAACTTCTAAGGCTAAAAAAATTATGCATGAGCCACGTGCTCAGGCCTCTATGCCCAAAAAGCAGATGATCAGAATGGCTGAAGATTTGATTACCTTAATCAGGGGTTCCCAACCTTCTCCTGATAAGAGGCCTAGGCAAGACACTGATTATGAATCTTCAGATCAGGTTTCTATTTTTTTTTATCAGGAATTTTCTATACCACCCTATGAGGATTCAGATGCAAAGGAATCCATCCCATCTGCATCTCCTCCTGAAGATTATTCCTTTGGAGAAACCTTGCATACTTTGAGGGAACATTTTCACTTGGAGAGTCAAGATTTCTCAGAATCAAAAAAGAGGCTTAGGGATTTCCTTCTTCTCCCTCAGCATAGGCATTTGGCCATACCTCCTGTATTAGACATTGTTGATGTGTTTTCGGAATCAAGCATGACTCCAGATTCCTTACCTCCGGGTCCTAGCAAGCTAGACAGGTATTACAGGGTTCCTGACTCACAGAAATTTTTATTCAAAAACCCTGCTGCTGACCCTGAAACTATCTCACAGGGTCCCAAAGGTGTTAAGGCCTCAACAGCTAAGAATCCTACCCCCTCTGATAGAGATTCCAGGGTGCTGAATAGCTGGGGAAAGAAGGTTTATACGTCTGCAACCTTGGCAGGGCCTTAAACTGCCAGTTTCATATGCTGAAATATCAACAGCATGTTATGAGATTATTGAAACAGAAAATGACGATTTCTGAGGGTGTGGAAAATAAAGAATTACAGGAAATATTGCATGCAGCAGAACAGGTTGGAAAGCATACTTTGTAATGTGGTTTTGATTCCTTGGAGGCCTTCTGCAGGGCCGCAGTTACTGGATCTGTGACTAGGAGGCATGCCTGGTTAAAGGAACAAAATTTGCCTGATCATGTTAAAGCTAAATTGCTAGATGCACCTTTACAGCATGATTCTCTGTTTGGTATTAAGGCAGAAGAGGTTTTAAAGAAAATGGGAAGACAAAGCTAAGTCTATGCAAACTGGTAAAGACTTCTTACAAGTGCAGCCACCAAGATTCAGTAGACACTGGCCTAAAAAAAATTGGTCCTTTTCTGTGTCCGACAGAGCTTCACGGGGCAAATCCAGGTGCTCAAAGGGCTCTAGATACCAATCACAGGATTCTTACAGGTCAAAGCAATGGGGTGCCTCTACCTCCAAATCTGGAGGAAATAAAGCACAACCCTACAGTAAACAGTCTCAATGACTTCCCTCTGCTATCACCAAGCAGTTATCTTTTGGCAGCCCCCTTAGGGGGGAAAACTAGCACTTCATGCTCAAAATTGGCAGTTAATAACCCAGGACAAGTGGGTGTTAAACATAGTATCCCAGGGATACAGATTTCATTTCCATACCTTGCCAATTCCAAATGGTTGGCCAGATCTGCCTCAAAATCAATGGGCATACAGCTGCAGTCATTACAGATGGGGTTATCCTGCCGTCAGGCGGGTCCTCGGTCGGCCGAATTCCAAAGTCTTCGTCCGGCGTCGGTTGTCGTCGCTTTTTCCCTGACGTCAGTGCGGCAGGGGTATAAAAGAGGCAGCCGACACCATTTTCTCCAGTCTTTCTTGCCGCGCGGTGCCTGAAGCAGAAGCAGTTCGCAAGTGCCAGCCGGCCAGCTCCTGAGATTTACGAAAGTATTTCAGCCGAAGTCTTCTAGAAAGCTAAGCACCCTGTTGGGGAAACTTTTCTTGCCTCAGACCGATGTCGGACAAAGTTAATAATTGCATTTCATGTGGGAAGCAAATACCGCATAAGGATTTCCACTCTTTCTGTATACCTTGCTTAGGCCCAGACGACGACGTCTCGGCCTGCCGTTTTTGTGCTAGATTCAACAAGCACACTATTAAGCGCCGGGCGGAGTTCGCCCTTCACTGTTTTGGCAAAAAAATTAATTATATTACGTCGTCGGATACTCCGACTCCAGTTTTGAGCAAAAGACACAAAGATAAGGACTGACATACGAGGCCCGCACCGACTATTGAGACCACGCTAAGGCCGACTACCGGTTCTCCGGTGCTCAGCGAGGTGCCTACGCAGCCCCTGAGTACTGATGACACTACATTACCGGTGTCTTCAGTACCCGAGGTCGCAGGCTCCTCGGTCCCATTCCTACTGCAGATACCGACGCCACTCTTGGCGGGGAAACTCAGAATTTAGACAGGCCTGCCATTTCTCAAGGTGTCTTCAGGCCTTCCTCCTTCTCTATTAAAGCTTTCACTAAATCTAAAGCAGCCATGAAAACCAAAAAACAGGGTCCTCAGACCCCCTGTTAAGGCCCCATGCCTAAAAAGCAGATGCTTAAAATGGCTGAGGATTTGATTACTCTTATCAGGGATTCTCAACCCCCCTCTGACAAAAGGCCCAGATTAGAGGAAGACTACCCTTCCTCAGATCAAGCTTCTATTACCTCAGAACATTCTGAGGACCAGGATTATGCCTATTCTCCTTTCGAAGACTCTGATGCAGAGGAGTCTATTCCCTCGGTCTCCCCCCCCCCCTGAGGACTACTCTTTTGGGGAAACCCTGCATACATTGAGGGAACACTTTCACTGGGAAGGCCAAGATTTCTCAGATTCCAAGAAAAGGCTCAGGGAATTTCTTCTGCTCCCCCAGCATAGGCCCCTGGCTATCCCTCCTGTTTTAGATATATTGGATGATGTGTACACAGAAGCCAGCCTTAATCCAGATTCTTTGCCTCCAGCTCCTGTTAAACCAGACAGGTATTACCGGGTTCCTGATTCTCACCAGTTCCTATATAAAAGCCATACTGCTGACCCAGAAACTATTTCACAGGGTCCCAAGGGAATTAAGGCCTCTACTGCTAAAACCCATTACCTTCAGAGAGAGATTCCAGAGCTTTAGAAAGGTGGGGGGAAAAGGTGTACACCTCGGCCACTTTAACCATGAGGGCATTAAACTGTCAGTTCCATATGTTAAAGTATCAACAGTTTTTGTTATCTCAGTTGAAAAGTAAAATGACACAACCAGAACAACCAGATTTAAAAGAGTTGCAGGATTTGTTGCATGGTGCAGAGCAAGTGGGTAAACATACCTTGCAGTGTGGTTTTGATGCTTTAGAGGCCTCATGTAGAGCTGCTGTTACGGGGTCTGTTATACGTAGGCATGCTTGGCTCAAAGAGCAAACCGTACCAGATCATGTCAAAGCTAAATTATTAGATGCACCTCTTCAAAAATATGTATTGTTTGGTGTTAAAGCTGAGAAGGTACTAAAGAAAATGGAGGAAAAAGCGAAATCAATGCAAACCGTGAAAGATTTCCTGCAGGTACAACCTCCACGTTTCAGCAGAAACTGGCCTTCAAAAAATTGGTCCTTCCAGCCACGGACAGACCTCAAAGGGGCGCAGATACAGACACCCAAGGGGTAGAGGGCAACCTCAAGGATCTTTCAGAGCCAGACAGTGGCAAGCACCAACCCCAAGAGGTGGAGAAGATGGATCACAGTCCTTTAGAAAACAGACACAATGACTTCCCCCTACACCTGCCAAGCAAAGCTATAATGGCAGCACCTTTGGGCGGAAAACTGGCATTATTCTCGAAAAATTGGCATATTGTTACAAAAGACAAATGGATTCTGGACATTATAGACAGAGGCTACAGGTTCCACTTTCACACCCTTCCAAAAATGAGAGCCCTGCCAAACCTGCCACAAAATCAAAGGGCAGAGGCACAAAAACAAATTTCAGCTCTCATGGACATGAAAGCGATTCAAGAGGTACCTGCCAAAGAACAAGATCAAGAGTTTTATTCCAGACTATTCCTGGTACCAAGGAAAGACAAAGATTGGAGACCTATCTTAGACCTATCCATCCTAAACGCATGTGTACAGGTGCCAAAATTCAAGATGCTCACATTACAGCAGCTTCTTCCCATGCTGGGCAAGGAGTCTTGGCTGCTAACATTGGACCTCAAGGAGACATACCTGCATGTCCCTATCAGACATGATTACAGAAGATACCTCAGATTTCTTGCAGGTTCAACCCATTACCAATTCTCTGCATTGCCCTTTGGCTTATCTACTGCGCCCAGAGTGTTTACAAAATGCCTGGCATCAGTAATCGCCTTCTGCAGACTTCAAGGAATACAAATCTACCCATATCTGGACGACTGCCTGATCCAAGCGGACAGCAAGGACATACTACTGCAGCACCTGGCGTTTGTAATAAAACTGTTGAATTTCCTGGGATACACAGTCAACAAAAGGAAATCAAAACTAATACCCTCTCAACAAATAATTTTCCTGGGTGACAGCTTGAATACAACCACCCAGATTGCCTACCTGACGCCAGACAAACAAGGGCAACTGTCTCAATACTTAAGCAAAATGGCAACTTTCACCAGGCTAACTGCAAGGAAAGTCCTGCAGGCTCTGGGATTCATGGCATCTTGCATCCTACTAATCCCATGTGCAAAGCTGCATATGAGGAAACTTCAGTGGTACCTAAAAATCTTATGGTCTCAACACAGCCACAGCTTGGAAACAATTATACCACTCATTCCATGCCTTCAAAAGGAATTTTTGTGGTGGGCTCAAGCTTGCCAAAGAAACACAGGTCTCCCTTTCTGTGTGCCTCAAGCAACTCACATCTTCACAACAGACGCCTCAGACTACGCCTGGGGAGCACATATGACAGATCAGTGCATTCAGGGAAAATGGTCCCAAAAAGAGAAGCACCTACACATCAACCAAAAGGAAATGCTAGCCGTCCAAAATGTATTATGACCTTCAAAGACCTACTGCATCCAGGCCAGCTATTGATAAGGACAGACAACACCACAGTGATGTGGTACATAAACAAACAGGGATGAACTCATTCATACCCCCTGTGCAGGCAAGCCATGACCCTGTGGAACACAGCACTGGAATTGCAAATTCAACTACAGGCACAATTCCTGCCAGGGAAGGAAAACACACTGGCAGACAACCTAAGCAGAAATATGACAGATCCACACGAATGGAAGTTGCATCCTCAAGTTTTCACAAAGATAACTCGGGCATGGGGACAGCCAGACATAGATCTCTTTGCTAACCACAGAAATTACCAGTTGAAAAAATTTTGTTCAAGGACCTATCATCCACAGGCCTGGAAAGTGGACGCACTTTCTTTCAATTGGAAAACATTGACAGTCTATGCCTTCCCGCCTCTTCCTCTGCTGCCCAAAGTTCTATTAAAAGCCAGAGCAGAGAGGCCGAAAATGATTCTCATTGCTCCAGACTGGCCAAGACAACACTGGTATCCGCTCCTGAAGAGCCTGACACATTCCCCACCATGGATCCTACATCTAGTCCCTCTTCTGTTGTCCCAGCACAACTACAAAACCCTTCACAGCCAGCTCAAAACCCTAAATCTAGCTGCATGGAGAATTCCTCGATTTCCCAACAGACTCTCCTTTCCAAGGAGGTGCAGGATGTCATCTTGGAGGCCAGAAGACCTTCTACTAGAAAAGCCTACTCTGCCAAATGGAAACGATTTTGTGCCTGGAATCAAGAAAAGGGCCAGAATCCTTGGGTAATTAATATACCTCAAATTTTACAGTACCTAGCTGAGATGTTAGTGGACTTTCGTTCTCCTCCATCAAGATCCATGCTTCAGCCATTTCTGCACAATACAACACAGATCGTCCTTTATTCTCTCATCCTCTCTTAAGGCAGTTCCTCAGAGGGGCAAAGAATATAAAACCCCCAAGGAAACCACCAGTCCCTGATTGGGACCTCAACTTCGTATTGGAAAAGCTGACCCTTCCTCCCTTCGAGCCAGCTTCTTCAACAGAACTACAATACTTGTCATGGGAAACGGCCTTTCTTCTGGCTATCACCTCAGCACGCAGGGTTTCTGAGCTACAGGCCCTCATGGCTGTGCAAACCATTCATCATCTTCCATCAGGACAGAGTTTCCTTACGAACCAACCCTACCTTTATGCCAAAGGTAGTATCCAGTGTAGCTTTGAATCAGACTATCCACTTACCTACCTTTTATCCTAATCCACAAAACAAAGGGGAAAGACTACTACATTCCTTGGACATTCACAGACAACTTCGTTACTATTTGGACAGGACAAAGCCATTCAGGAAATCCGAGCAACTCTTTGTGTCCTATGCTACAGGTGCTCAAGGAAAGGCCATTTCCAAACAGACAATTTCAAAATGGATAGCCCACTGCATACGCTTTTGTTACTCATTTCATGGAAAAACTGTGCCTGCATGCATCAGATCCCACTCCCAGGGCCACAGCTACCTCTGCAGCCTTCCTCAGGGGGGTCCCTACCAAGGACATTTTGGAAGCAGCCACTTGGAGTTCAGTCCACACTTTGTCCAAGCACTGTCACCTTCCACTATACTCTAAATCTAGTCCAGGTTTTGCCACAGCAGTCTTGCAGGGCATCCTCGCTCCTCCTACTTCCAGTTAGTGCCTACCACCCCTAATTAGCTTTGGGATTCTTCCCATCTGTAATGACTGCAGCTGTATGCACGATGAACATAGTACAGTTTTGTACCTACCATAAATGTAGATGTTCGAGTGCTCATACAGCTGCAGTCCAGGTTACCCCCCCCCCCCTCCGTCCCCTCTTAGGACAGGCCTTATGACAAACACCTTATCATACAACCTATTTGGGGTATTCTCTTATGGTGTATTTGCTTGCAACTACTGTTTTTTGATTATTCTACATTGCATGTTGGCATAAATTTATGTTTTGCTTTCCTTCTGGGGGCACCGGACATCTGGGGCAAGAAAGACTGAAGAAAATGGCGTTGGCTGCCTCTTTTATACCCCTGCCGCACTGATGTCAGGGAAGAAGCGACGACAACCAACGCCGGACCAAGACTTTGGAATTCAGCCAACCGAGGACCCGCCTGACGGCAGATAACCCCATCTGTAATGACTGCAGCTGTATGAGCACTCGAACATCTACATTTATGGTAGGTACAAAACTGTACTTTATGCCCCTCGTGTATATGGGGGCTATTTAGCCAGTACCAGAACAGGAGAAAGGACAAGGGTTTTACTCAAGATTGTTCTTGGTACCCAGAAAAGACAATGCCTGGCGCCCAATACTGGATTTATCGATTTTGAACACGTTCTTGGACATACCAAAATTCAAAATGCTAACTTTGCAGCAGCTTCTGCCCATGCTGGGCAAGAACACTTGGCTAGTGACTCTAGACTTGAGGCATACCTGCATATCCCAGTAAGGGAATCGGCAGAAGATACCTTTGCTTCAAGGCTGGTTTTATGCATTACCAATTCACTGCACTGCTCTTTGTGTTATCTACTGCGCCCAGGGTCTTTACAAAGTGCCTGGCACCAGTAATTGCATTTTGCAGGCAAAGTAGTATACAAATCTATCCTTACTTGGACGACTGTCTCATTCAAGCAGAAAACAAGGACATTCTTTTTCAACATCTGGTGTTTGTGGGAAGGCTTCTAACATGCCTAGGGCACACAATAAACAAAAAGAAATCACAACTGGTACCCTCTCAAAAGATTACATTCCTGGGTGCAAGCTTGAATACAACTGCCCAGATGGCTTACCTTACGCCAGACAAACAAAGGCAACTGACTATTTACTTCAAACAGATGGCAACAAAAACCCAGTTATCTGCAAGACAAATTATGCAGGCTTTGGGGTTCATGGCATCCTGCATTCTACTGATTCCATATGCAATACTGCATATGAGAAAACTACAGTGGTACCTAAAATGTTTATGGAGTCAACATTGTCACAGTCTGGAAACAAAGATTCCTCTCATTCCCTGCCTACAACAGAAGTTTCTTTGGTGGGCAGAGACATGTCACCAGAACATGGGACAGTCTTTCATTCTACCCCCTGCCAACCAAACCCTAACTACAGAAGCATCAGACTATGCTTAGGGGGGCCCACCTGGCGGGGAGATGCATTCAGGGCATATGGAGCCCAAAACAAATGCATCTGCATATCAACCAGAAAGAGATGTTAGCTGTTCAGAGTGCCCTGACAGCTTTCAAGGACTTACTTCATCCAGGACAACTACTGATAAAGACGGACAACACCACTGTTATGTGGTACATAAACAAACAGGGGGGCACACATTCCTACCCCCTTTGCAGACTAGCCATGGCATTGTGGGACACAGCCTTGACTTAACAAGTACATCTTCAAGCTCAATTCCTGCCAGGAAAACAAAATAATCTGGCAGACGACCTAAGCAGAAACCTTATGGACCCTCATGAGTGGAAACTGGATCCACAAGTCTTCAGCATGATAAAGAAATGGAGGAGCCCAGACATTGATCTATTTGCCTCTCCTCGGAATTTTCATCTGGACAAATTCTGCACAAGGACTTATCACAGACAAGCATGGAAAGTGGATGCCCTATCCTTCAGTTGGAAAAACCTATCAGTCTACGTCTTTCCACCTCTGCCTCTTCTTCCCAAGGTCCTACTAAAGGTCAGACAGAAAAAAACAAAGATGATTCTAATTGCCCCGGACTGGCCTCACCAGTACTGGTGCCCAATCCTAAGGAATATGTCTCAACTCCCTTCTTGGTACTTGCCTCAAATACCTCATCTACTGTCTCAGCAGAACATTCAAATCCTGCACAATCAGCTCCAAACTCTGAACCTGGCAGCATGGCTGATCATGTAGTTATTCAAACACTACCTCTCAGTAAATCTGTGATGGATGTCATTTTGGAAGCCAGAAGGCCTAGTACTAGAAAATCTTATGCTGATAAATGGAAGAGATTCTGTGCTTGGAACCAAGCACAAAGGAACTGACACAGCAAAGCCAAATATTCCTCAGATTTTACAATACTTGACTGAGATGCTTGACAAGGGCCTGTCTTTCCCATCAATAAAAATCCATGCCTCTGCCATCTCGGCTCTTTACAAAACAGAGCCACTGATTTTTTTTCTCATCCTTTGCTAAAACAGCATCTTAGAGGGGCCAAAAATTTAAGGCCTCCCAGAAGATCACATATTCCTGAATGGAACCTCAATTTTGTGATGGAAAAGCTCACCCTGCCTCCATTTGAACCAGTTGCTACTGCAGATATAAAGTTTTTATCCTGAAAAACAGCTTTATCTCTGGCAATGACTTCAGCAAGAAGGGTTTCAGAACTACAGGCCCTCATGGCTGTGGAGCCTTTTTATTGTATTTTACCCAGACAGGGTGTCCCTCAGGACCAATTTTTTTTATGCCTATGGTGGTATCCAGTGTGGCTCTTAACCAAATTATTCACCTGCCAACTTTTTATCTAAATCCGCAGAACAAGGGGGAACAGATTCTGCATTCCTTGGACGTACACAGACAACTAAGATTCTGCTTAAACAGGACCAAATCCCTAAGAGAGTCTGAGCAGCTACTGGTGGCATTTGCTGCAGGATCAGAGGGAAAAGCTATTTCAAAGTGAATGAGCCACTGCATTCATTTCTGCTATTTGCATCATGGTAAACCAGTGCTCAAGGGCATTAGGTCACATTCCACCAGGGCTGCATCTACATCAGCAGCTTTTATCAGAGGGGTGCCAACCAAAGACATTCTAGAAGCTGCTACTTGGAGTTCTGTTAATACTTTTACAAAGCATTATCGTTTGCCTTTATTTCTCTACGTCCAGGGCAGGCTTTGCCACTGCAGTTCTGCAGGGCCTTATATCCACTACTAATGCTATTTAGTTCCAGCCTCCCATCCATAGCTTTGGGTTTCTACCCAAATGTAATGACTGCAACAGTGAAACACGAAGAACATAGTACAGTTGTGTACACTTACCATAAATGTAGATATTTGAGTGTATTCACTGTTGCAGTCCGGGTTACCCACCTGCCATCCCCCTTTATTCTACAGCTTTTCTTTCCTTGACTATATTCTATAGCCTTTGTGGTGTATTTGCTTTTAGATGAAGGTAAGGTTTATGTTGTGACAATTGTATCTATTTATAGTTTTATAAATGTATATATATATATATATATATATATATATATATATGTGTGTGTATTTTTTTTTTTGCTTCCCATTTGGGGGGCACCTGACATCTGGGGCAAGAAAAACTTAAGAAAATGGCGTCAGCTGCCTGTTTTATACCCCTGATGACCTGATGTCATGGAAGAGGAGACCGCAACTGATGCAGGACCCAAGACTTTGATATTCAGGCCAACTCAGGGCAACCTGCCAGCAGATTACCCAAATGTAATGACTGCAACAGTGAATACACTCGAACATCTACATTTATGGTAAGTGTACACAACTGTACATTTTTATAGTTCTTAGATACCTCAATGCATTTACTGGAAATTTAATTTTATTTAAAGACAGCCAGTGCACTTTTTCTTAATGCTAAATGTTAAGGTTTTCTAAAAGCATGCAAACTGTGTTTCACATCTAGGAGGGGAATACAGATAAGACAAGAACAGACCGTAATTAGTGTAAGTAGGAGTGCGTACACTAACATGCAGATAACCTTAATGTTAGGTTAGGTAATGCCTGGAGGTGCAGCTATCTATTTGGGTCAGTTCCTATCAGGAGAGTTAAACGTCCTTATTTGAAGATGTACATAGTTGTGTGTGTTCATTTTAAGATTTTGGGGGTGTTTTTTGAGAGTTTTTTTTATTAAAACAGACAATCTTGTAAAATGTGAAATGCTTTCAAATGGAGATGACAGGAAGCAACTACATAAATGATCAACTTGCCAAACATTGGTGGGTACATGTAACACAAAAGCTGAAAGTGGATAATGTAACACAGGTGTTTATAATAATTTATCATACAGGCCATGCTACCAAATTTGGAATGTGAATGGCCTCACATGTATAGACAAAAATAAGAGTATTGAATGATATTGTATATTTTTAAAATGTAATTCCAGTCTCTGCCCACGTGGAATCTTGATTTTTTAGTCTACCTCTAGGTATCCCACATTGCAGTGTTTGGCTTTAAAATATTACATCATAGCTCCTAAGCTCCTATCAGTGCATTGCCTTTACATGTGTTTTTACATATACCCTGCTTTCTTTTAGTCAGTCAAGTTTAATTTCCATTTATTGCTTTTGAATGACTACTTAGACAAGCAGGGATAATCACACAGAACAGTATTCTCAGTGCCTGTTAGTACTTTTTTCTTTCTACAGTGGCCAGTTTTCATTCTTTTGTTATGCCTGAATTGTAGTCTTTAAACTCCTCTCCCCTCCCCATAAACACCTCCTCTTCGTATTTATCAAAATGGCAAGTTTGACCTATTTGCTGCTGTGATTGATAGATCACAGCAGGAGACAAAGTTCATGTGCTGAGAATATTGTTGTGTGTAATTATCCCGGTTTGTCTTTTAAGTAGTCATTGAAATGCAACAAATGGTAATTAAACACATGTAAAGTCAGTGCACTGACAGGAGCTTAGGGGCTCTGATGTCATATTTTAAACCAAACACTGCATTGTAGGATACCTGGAAGTAGACTAAAAAAATCACTGTGTTCAGACTCTGGAATAACAAAAATAGAAAAAGAAAAGATAGAATCAGAAAATACAGTAGAGAATAGATTATCTGAACTAATTGGGACCTGGGGTAGTTCAGATAATCAAACATATAATTAAAGTGGATTGAAACACTTGTAAAAATGTTTTTGATGAACATTAAACAAGAAAATTGAGACAAAATTACCGTAGGTGCAAAACTATACAGTATATTATTGTAGTACAAGCTCAAAAAATACGCACAAGTGAATACGTGTAATGTTTACATATTCAGACTTTGATTTTTTCCTACCTGAAAACTTTGCAAGGCTGGGTTCAGATAATTGACATTTCAGATAATCGACTCCCTACTCTAGTGTTATAATGTAGGAAACATCAAAACATGATGAAATAAACATTTTTTTTTTTTTTTTTTTTTTTTTTTGCATTCTGTGGGCACGATTCTTTTTTAATTTTAGCTCTCCCATTGTGAAAACAGAAACTCTGCAGAGCAGGCCAGTGGACTTTTTGTGTTTGAGTAAATTTCAGTAACTGGCTAGTATGTACAGCTTGGATGCCAGGAAAAAAGAAATGCAGAGGTCCTGAAGGAAAATCCGCTACAAATGGTGAGGAAAAAACACTGACTGGGAAAGGTACTGCAGCTGTTAAGCAAAAAGCAATGCAAGCTCCAGACATGACTTCCAGTAACCTAGAGGAAAGCACAAGACAAACTGCACACAGACCTGGTTAAAATAAGTTAAATTTTTTACTAAAGGTACAGTTAACTTTGAAAAGGTTATTGGGAAAACCTTTGATTTTTCTTCTGAAGGAAATTTTGTAGTGAAAATACGGTTAGCTGTTATTTTAACACAGGTGGATCACTTAGAACTTATTAACCTACTAGAGAAAAAATGTTTAAAGTTAAAAATTTGAAAATTGAAAATGCTTACTTAATGAGATGTTTAGAACTTAAAATAATCTCTCAGGGACTACGTGTTTTTAAATTTCCTTTTGGGCTGCAGTTTAATGATGAAATGTATAAAGAATTTGCAGATATGTTTGATAGACATGATTTTGAATTGAGAAAATTAAGTGTAATGATTCTAACCTTTGTTCATTGTTAAAGGAGATAGAAAAATGTAATGTGGATATTAAAAATTATTTGATTTTCAGTAATGGGAAGGATTTTATTACAAAGAAATAATGAATGTAGAAAAGAAATGTGGGAATGTATTTAAAAGAAAACACAGCTTGATAGGGATTCCAAACAATTAGCCTATCCTGTTAAAGAAGCAGTTTTTTTTTTTAAAAAACAACCCTAAAAAGTGAAGGTAATGAGAAAGGATGGGTTAATAAAGTATATCAGAACACACCTAGGATTCCTGCAAGGACTGAAGGGGCAAAACCTAAAAGTTTCTTTTCCAATGCAACATGCATGACAAGGAATTAAAATTACAATGATTCAGGCCAGATGAAAAATATTTACTTTCCCACAAACGGATGGGTAGAGAGGGAGGAGAAGGGATTTCCATCAATATAAACTAATGGTATTCTTCATACACTTAATGAGTTTCATATTTATAGCTATACCAGCACTCCCATTACAAACAACCATTTCTTCCTCTTTTGGAAGGAACTGAAATTTGTACATTCAAACAATTTTAACTTAGTGGATTTTTTAATAGAAACAAAGTTATATATTAGGGAGTTAAACTTGGCAGTTTTCTTTAAGGACAAAGTAAATGGTGAAACTGAAGAAAGGAAGAGTCAGAGTGGGTTGTTAAAAATAAGTGCTTAATCCGCCTTCGCACACCATCCTGAATGAATTGGAAAAAGCCATTTTGGATGGCCTTTACAATTTATAGGTCAAAAATAAAAATAAAAAGTCAATTTATCACAACTGAAGTAGAAATGAGAGAGAACTGTTTCATCAACTTAGAAATAATTCAGTTTAGATCATGAAACCTGATAAGGGTAGGGGGATTGTCCTATTTAATTCTCTAGACTACAGTAAGGTGCTACTAGACATATTGAATGACAAAGAAACATATTGTACCGCCTCCCATTAACGAGGTGAGTATAGGATACCAAAGAATAAACACCTGTTTAGAAGAGTTTTTGTCAGACCAAAGAATTTCTTTAGACACCTATGTCTTGAAAGTGCAGAACCCCATAGTCCCTTCAAACTTTAGTATTCCAAAAATCCATAAAGTTCCAGAAAGGCCTCCTTTTAGACCTATAGTGGGAGCTCGAGGCTCCAAGACGTACCCCATAGGAAGTGTGTATTGACAAATGGCTAAAACCCATCTATAACAGAGTTTCTCATGTTAGTATTGACTCCTGGGATTTTCTAGGAAGGCTTAAAGCAGACCTTTGGGCAAAGGAGATTATATTTCTAATAATAGATGTAGTGGACTTATTCATCTCGATCCCTGAAAATGAAGGGTTAGAAATTTCTACAATAGTATGAATAAATATACAACCTATCCTGGTGACAAATTAACTTTTGTACGTGATTTAATGTCCATAGTTTTAGATTACAGTTATATTTTTGTATGAAGTAGAGCTCGTCAAACAAAACAAAAATGTGTTTTCATAGAGGCCTCCTGTGCCCCAGTTTACGCTAACCTTGTGTTAGATTGGGAAAGAAATTCCGTCTTTGAGAGTGAATATTACAAATTTATAAAACTGCATGTGAGATTCCTGGATGATATTTTTATTTTGTGGAACGGGACAGAAAATGGAATTGGTAAATTTGTTGAATGCCTTAATAGTACATCTACATTGTTATGATTTACATACAGTTACAAGAAGAAGAAAATAAACTTTTTGGATACATTTATTAAACACACCAGTTATGGTTTTAAGTCAATTATCTACAGGAAGCCCACCATTAGTAACTCCTATTTGGAGTTTTCCAGTTGTCACCCCCCTCAGTCGGAAGAGTATAGTGAAGGGACAGTTCATCAGGGTTGCCAGGATGACTTCACACAACAAAGATGTCCCTAGATAAATAAGTTATGTAGCCAACATGTTTTTTGCCCCCCCCCCCCCCATATAGTAGATGGCCTAAGAAGTTAGATTCAGTCACAATGAGATAAGAAATACAAATCCCTATTGGGGATGGGATTAATACGCAAAGAACAAGAACAAAATGACAGGAACTTCAAAAGACCGTTAGTAATAGGTTATGGATGGCAAGCACAAGAAATTAAAAACTGTTCCAGAAGAAATTGGAATATTTTAAAGGCAAATATAGATATTCTTCAATTATTAGGGTCATATCCTTTTTATGTTTAAGACAGGGTCTAATTTAAAAGAACAATGTAAAAGTGGTCACCAATCTTATCATTGAGGTAGCCAAAAAAAGGGGCCTTCAAATGGGACTCTTGTACCCAATGCCGTTGTATTTTACTGACCCAAAACATAACTTTGGAGAACATTATATGCTCTAAAATTTAATTTCAAAAAGGGAATTGTCAAACAAATGGACTTGGTTTACCTAGCTAAATGTTCAGCATGCCCGGTGTTTTGTGTGGACAAAACAGAGGGACCTCTCCAAAAAAAGAATTTACGAACATCTTTATCAGATAGGTAAATATAATGAAAACAATGCATTATATAAACATTCCAGAACATGTCCTTTTTTAAAAAAGATTCTGTTTTCATATTTTGCAACATGTTAAGTTTAATATCTACAGTCCTTATTAAATAGGAGAGCAAATAGTCATTACATTTCATAGGAATTTTAACATTTTTATATATGTAACAAGCATACTTTTTTACTTCAGGATAATTTTACACTTTGAAGTAGTTATTTGCTACCATCCCTTTAAGATCTGCTAATTGTAATGAGTTAATGATTTGGAAAAGTATATAAGTGGAGTTTTCCTAATGGAGAGTGATTCTGATGAAGTCCTTCCTTGTAATAAATGAAATGCTTAATCACTGTTACATTTTTATTATTTTAAGTAGTTTTATGTCACCTAAATAAAGTATTTTAAGAGGAACTGGAATCTGTTTTGACTGTAAGGTTAGTTTTGTTAGTATTGGTCGTTTTAATAGTGCTACACACTTTTTTAAAATAAACGAAACACTGGTGGAGTATATCATCTCAAACAACAAAAGGCTGTAAAAATGGAAGAAGCTTTAAACAGATATTCAGATGATGTGATAAAACTGCAAAAATCAGAAGTAGAAATAAAGAAAAGGCTGGCTGAATGAGACTGCTCAAGAAGAGATGTTTCAAAAAATAATATAATAGAGGACAGAGCACATGAGGAAAACCTGAGATTTTCAGCTGTACCAGAGAAGCTGGAAGGAACAGA
Source organism: Protopterus annectens (assembly GCF_019279795.1). Classification (NCBI taxonomy): domain Eukaryota; kingdom Metazoa; phylum Chordata; order Ceratodontiformes; family Protopteridae; genus Protopterus; species Protopterus annectens. The sequence continues at coordinate 608,583,878 of NC_056747.1, forward strand.
CTGTATTAATTTTATGAAAGCACAAATAAGCAACTGGACTGGTATTCCACAGCAGGACTTAACTGAAAGGGCACATCGCGTGTATGCTTCAAACCTGGCTAGCAGAAAGCAACCTAGACCTTTAATAGTAAAGATGCAATCCTACCCGCAGAAGTTGATTCTGGCAAAAATGTGGCAGGAGGACAAAGTACTAAAAGTGGGAAACCTCAAAGTGTTTGTGAAGAATTATTACTCATTGTACAGCAAGCAGAAGAGGAATAAATGTATTCCACTGTTCAGGGAATGTCGAGAAGCAGACATGAGATTCAAACTGCTGTATTTAGCCGTCTTCAAAATGTTCTTCCCTGGAGGGACAAAATAATTTTTTGATGAAGTACATGCTAAGGAAAAAATATAAAAGTTTGTCCAACAAAAAGTGAGCTCTGAAACAGAAGATTCTGTTTCTTGTTCTTCTGATACTAGACCACAGGGTGCGCCAGTGAAACCTTTTCCAGTGTCTCAATGCAAAATACTAGAGAGAAGGAATGGAGGATGAGAGTTGACTAGAAGAATCAACATTATGTTGGAGATGAAACAGAGACAGGATTTGGAGATGGAGATGAACAGGTATAAAACCAGTACATTGGAATTTGCCAAATGTGGGATTATAAATCAATAATTATAATTCTGAAATATGACAGAACAAGAAAATCTGGAAATATATTTATGCCCTAGTTCATATTAATGTTCGGAAAATATTTAGGGGAGGGGAATAGGAGGGAGAAAGTTAACTGTATGTAAAACAATTTTTTTCTTAGTACTGTTTTTATAGTGCATGATTTTTGTTGCTTGCTTTAAAGTGATGTTTTCTCACTTTTTTAAGTGTAATGGGGATACTATTGCAACAGGTGCTCCTGTTTTTTTTTTCTAAAAAAAAAAAAGAAAGAGAGAACTAAAGTCTGGTTAAAAGTGCATGACAAACGAAAAATTAATGTGCTTTTTATCATTCTTGCATGGCGGATGACTGGATTAAGACCCTTAGCTTGATCTAGTAACAAGTTTAAAGAAAAAGCAAGTAATTGAAAAAGAACATTGAATATTATGAGGCTTTTTTCTAGCAAGTACATGTATGCTTAGTAGCAGTTTTATGTGTGGTCCTTGTGTCTTTGTGGAGACAACCTGACAGAGAAATTGGCTAGAAGAAAATAAAAAAATTGGCTAAGAGATCATGTCTGAAAGCATTCAGGTGTTTTCCAGCTAGGAGAGCTATAAAGATAAGACAAAAGTTGTTTTCCAGCTAGGAGAGCTATAAAGATAAGACAAAAGCAGAAAGCACCTAGTAGAAGCACAGGTTGCACCATGCATCTTCGCATGGATAACCTTTTGTTAACTTAAGTCTATGAGTGTGGCTGTCAGTTTGGGGCATTTGTTTCTATTAGGAGGGCAACACTTCAGTATTTGAAGATGTACATAGTTATGTGTGTTAGTATTAAGTTAATAGGTTTTAGGGGGTATTGGGGTATTTTGAGGGCTTTCAAAAATAAAACAAAATGTTTTGTAAGATGCAACATAGGTGCAAATGGATATGACGAGAAACAACTGTATAAAAATTCAACCTGCCAGTGTATGCATGTAACATGAAAGCTGGAACTAGACATTTAACAAAAAGGTGAGAATAATAACTTTTTAATACAGTGATGCTTTCTGTAATGGCTTTAAATGACAATGGTCTCACAAATAAATGCAAAAAAGGAAAAGTAGTGAACTGTATTAAAAAATGTAGACTGCAAATAGCAATGCTACAGGAGACACAATTGGAAATAACCAAACATAAAGTTTTTAAGGATGGTTATTCAGCAGAATACTGGGACAAAGGAAAAGAAGAGGAGTAATTATATTAACTGCAAGAGGAGTTCCAATAGTGAAAGAAGAGGATAAAAAATATAGGTAAATTTGTAGTACTACGGGGGTACTGGCAAGGGAGGAAGATTACATTGGCATGTATCTATGTTGCACCTAAAACTGCTGTAATAGAGTTTAAGAAAATTCTAACAAAAATAGTACATTTTCAGCAAGGAATATTACTTATAGGTGGGGACTGGAATTTGATTTGCAGCAGTGAAGATGTGTCTGGGGGGACCAGAATGGGAAGTATAACAAAAGTGGGTAGACTTTTGAAGAAATGTTTGAACATATTTGGATTGGAAGATGTGAATTCAGTACTAGGAGTTCGGAGTGAATTTACATTATTCCCCAAGATGCAGAAATTGGGCTAGGCTAGACAGAATTTATCTTTCACAGAAACATTGGATGGTGCAGTGGTAGCATTATCACCTCACAGCAAGAGGTTCTCCTGTTTGATTGTCGGCTGGGGTGCCTTCTGTGTGGAGTTTGCATGTCCTCCTTGCGTTCATGTGGGTTTCCTCCCGGTGTTCCGGTTTCCTCTCATAATTCAAAGACGTGTCTGGAGCGTTTCTCCCTGGGGCTCCGCTGAAAATTGGCTATGTTCCAAGTCTGACTTTCCCGATAAACAAAATGTCAAATAAAATAAAAATTAAAAAAATATGCATTTAATTGAAGGTCTTAATACACATCCAATAACTATTTCAGATCATGTGCCAATAATAACTAAAATAAAAACTCAGGGTAATGAAATAAAAAATGAGACACTGACACTTTCCCACCTATCTGTTGAAAAGAGAGGAATTTAAAGAATGGGTAGTGGAAATTATTCAGGAGCTATTAGAGAAGATAGAAAATTTATTTTGAAAAATATAGCTAGGGAGTGTGATAAAATTAAAGGCGGGTTTAACTCATTACAGCAGAGTGCGCTTCCGGGCGTTTCTGCAGTTACCTCCTACTGTGCCTCTAGGCATCAAATATTGTTTGTTCATATTTGCATTAATAATTTCAAACCCTAGCTACATACACGGTACCAAAATATTTTGTCTTGAAGCATACATGATGGCAAACACAATTGTGTAGATATTTGATCTCTGTCAATGAGTATTAAAACTATAAGATGATAAATTCATTTTTTAAGGGCTCCAAGGCACTGACTGGGAGTTAAAGGTACACACTCAAAAGAGCGGTACTGGAGAGAATGAGTTAAATATAGGGTGGAAATAGAAAGGGAGATGTGCTTAAGAAGTAACAGGAATTATTTAGAGGGACTGGCAAATGTAGTGTTGCAAAATAGGGGGAATCTCACAGAGAAAGAAGAGGAACACCTGCAGAATGCTGAACAGAAAATTAGGGATTACCTCAATAATATGCACGAGTTTAGAAAGATTGCTGTTAAGCAACTGTTTTTTGATAACGCTGGAGCACAAAAGCTTTTAGCACGACGACTCAGACAACAGAAAATAGAAAGGCCTGTTGCCAGTCATAGGGAACCTATAACAAGGAAAGTTACAAGAGATCCTGTAGACGTATTAGAAATATTTCAGAAGTTCTCTAAAGTCTGCATAAAGCAGAGAAATATGGAAATCAAGAAAAGGTACAAATGGAAATGTTTATGGAAAAATTAAATATGCCAAGGGTTGAAGTAGTTGATGCTCAATTACTAACAGGATAGGAGGAGATGAGATAAAATGGTGATGTATAACCAATCTACAGGAAATTCCCCAGGAATAGGTGGTATTCCTGTAGAAGTTTGGAAGCTAGGAGGGAAAAAAAAACTGATAAAGATCTGGAAGGTTTTGTTTAACAGAATTTTAAGAGGAGAATTACCAACATCCTTGAGCGATTGTAGCTGTAATACCGAAAAAGGATGAAGATCTATCAAATACAGCTTCATCCAGACCCATTTCAATACTGAACAATGATTATAAAGTGCAGTGGTTAAAAAATGGCAGAAGTGATACCAAAATAGATATGGATCAATGAGTTTTGGAGGGAAGGCAAATATTTGACAACATTAACAAACATTGATGATCTGTAGGGAAGCAGAATGTAAGAAAATACCACTGTTGTTGGGTCTTGATGCAGAGAATGCATTTGACAGTAAACTGGGACTTTATGAGCAGAGCAATGGAAGCATTTGCATTCCATAATAAAATTATAAGGTTCATTAGGAGGGTATGAGAGATTGGAGGTGAAAATTAAAGCGAGTGGGGTCCTCTCTGATAATTTCTGATTGAGCAGAGGAACCAGGCAGGGGGTGTCCTTTTCTCCCTTTGTTATTTGCATTAGGTTTAGAACCCTTGGCAAAGAAAGTAAGGGACTCAGAAGTGCAAGGATATAATTAGTGTAGTAGTCAAGAAAATCTGGCTGTATTTGCAGATGATATTATTTTATACCTGACTGAACCCAAAATACATTCTGTGTTGTGGAACATTTTGCGATAGTTTCATTCCTTTTTTGGGATACAGCTAAAACAAAGGCAAACACATGAATTGGTTCGACAATATCCGTATTTATGGTGACATGTTAAAATGAAGTATTTAGGAGTATGGATTACAAGTTATTATGGAGAGGCAGCTGAGTATATGTGGGAAGAGACTAAAAAGCTCTGTTTTATTGACATGGATGGTAATATACCAGAAGTTATAATATAGTCTGGGAGCAGAAGAAGGCAGAGAGTCAAGTGAGATAAGATGATTCTTCCACTAGAATAAGGTGGATTGGAATTACCCAATATGAAGGGGTATTTCAGAGCTAAACAGTTAAGGCTGCGATACATAGCACAAGCAGAAACCTGTAATTCAAAGTGGAAAGGGATAATGATGAAACAGGGAGGAAGCTCAAGAAACAAGGAGAGACTGGTATTTTGGATTCAGATCTTTAAGTGGAATAACAATAATCATACAGAATACTGTATTACTTTATGAATATAATATTCTAAGAACCAAGCCAACACAGGAATGGAGAAAGGAGATTCTGCCAATATTGATGACTGCAGTTAGGGATGCAGACTATAGGGAGGAGGGGGCCGGAATTTATTGCAGAAAACTGGCAAATGAGCCACGGTATCAGGAGCAAATAACTAGAGGGGAAAGATAATTGAATGGGAAGATGCCAAGAATTTTTGGACTGCAGGCTAGAAATTGCCTTCCCTATCAAGGATTGATATCAGAGTATAGGCAAAGAGAAAGAAATAGGTGGGTCTTAAATAAAAGACCAGCACTGGTAGAGTTTTTAGTAGAATCTAGAACAGAAGCCACCATTAAAAAAGGAATAATTAGTAGAGCAAATAAAATATTTGCATAACTATAAAAATCAATCTGAGAAGGTTAGAAAGGATTGGGAAGAGATACTGGATAAGCAGTTCAAAAGGAAACAGTGGGGGATATATGTATGTCTCCCAAATATGCAACAAAATCTAGAAGATTTAGGATTTTGGCTTGGAAATTTTTACATAGATATTTTTATACCCCAAGTAGACTCCAGAGAATTTTTCCTCAGGTAGACAGTAAATGTTGGGGGTGTGATGTGATGCAGTTAAAAGCATTCTCTAGAGTCTCCTTCATCCTTTATCTGTTTAAACATTTCTGCAGTTTTTTTTCTACCTAAGTAGTTTTGGTAGTGTAGCATTGTCCATATTCAGGCTTGTGTTTTGGGCCTAGTTGTTGGTTAGCAGAGGCTGTGTGTCTGAGCACATGTTCCAGGCCATCATAGCTTAACCAAAACCAGTATAGCATTTCAGTGAGAGTGAATTGTTTGTTGTCATTGGCTGACTGGGGTTGCCTGGACTATGGCTTGGAGTAAGCACCTCATTGGTTCTTTCAAGCTTTTTTTTAAAGTTGTTTCAGGTTTCAGCTTTCAGCTTTGTTACTTAAGAAGTTAACTTGCGAGTGTTTCTGCCATTTCACACTGAGCTAATCGGAGGAAGTCTGAGGAAGGGCTCTGAGCCAACTAATCTGTGATATATAACATTAATTATCCTGTTTTTTTTTTTTTTTTTTTTTTTTTTTTTTTTTTTGCTTATTTCTGAGTTATTTATAGCACTTTTATTGTCTGCATATACTTTGCTAGCTAGTTTCACTGTGTGTGAGGTAGTAACTAGAAATTTTCTGCAATTGTTAAGCATCTGGTTGGGTTTGTTTGTTCTGATTTTTGTTTTCCACCCTCCCTCCCTATTGGTATCCTGTTTTTATACTTGGTGGCTTTGCAGTTGCCCGCCCGTACTGTAAATTTAATCTGAGACACTCCTCCCAGTCTAGTGTCATTACCTCATTCTACCTAATCCAGGGAGAACATTTGAGAAGGCCAACCCAGTTAGTTAGTTTCTGTTCCTCCCTTCCCCTTAGAAATTTTTTTAAAGCTTGTTTCTTGCTTTTCCTGTAAATCGTTTAGTCCAGATACAGATTTGCTGTATCCATGACTCTTTGTAAGCGTCTGAGCCCCCAAGCCATTCTGTGTTGGAGGGAAGCCTTCTATCTTAATTTTGTTTCTTAGAACTAGCCAGATGTCCTTCAAGGATGCATCTGCAGTCATCACATATGGGTTGTCCTGCCTCAGGCAGCCCTTCGGTCGGCCGGATTCCAAAGTCTGGGTCTGGCCTCGGCTGATGTCGCACTTTCCCCGACATCAGAGCGTCTGGGGTATAAAAGCATCAGCCGACACCATTTTCCTCAGTCTTTCTTGCTGCGTGGTGCACGAAGCAGAAGCAGTTCGCAAGTGCCGGTCGGCCAGCTCCTATGATTCATCTACCGAAGACTTCGAAAAAGCTAAGTACCCCGTTGGGGACTCTCTTGCCTCAGCCGATGTCAGATAAAGTTAATAATTGTTTAACTTGTGGGAAACAAATACCTCATAAGGATTTCCACTCTTACTGCCTCCCCTGCCTAGGCCCAGACCACGACGTCTCGGCCTGTTCAGCCTGTGCTTCCTTCAACCGACGAACTCTTAGACGTCGGTCGGAGTTTGCAGAGGAATTCTTTGGGGCTAGTTTTGCTTACAAGATGCCGTCGGAGACTCCGACTTCGCATTTAGTTAAGAAACGGAAGGACAAGGACCGACACACACGGGCCGCGGTTTCGGCTGAAACCACGGTCAGGCCTACCACGAGTGTCTCGGTCTCGGCTGAAACCAAGTCCTTGGTACTTCCGATTACCGAAATCGCACAACCAACTACCTCGGCCCCGGAGGCCCCGGCCGAGTCAGTTATTGAATTACCTTCTGAAACTGGTGTCCAGGAACCTTCCGACACCATTCCTTTAGACAAGTCTACTCCTGCACGTGGTGCAGCCAGACCTCCTGCATCCATGTCCATTAAGGCTTTCTCTAGGGCTAAAGCTGTTAAACTTACTAAAGCTTTGCCTCCCAAGGTTACCTCTCAGAGACCTTCTACTGGCTCACAGATTCTTAGATTAGCAGAGGATCTTATCTCCTTAATTAGAGGTTCTCAACCTCATCTGGACAGGGGCTCTCAACCACCTCCAGACAAAAGGCCCAGGGTTGAGCCCTCTGACCCCCACTCCTCAGATGAGTCCACTGATGGCTCTACTCTGTCAGACCACCTGGAAGAGGCTTATTCGGCCTACGAGGATTCTGATGCTGAAGAATCTATTCCCTCGGCCTCCCCTCCTGAAGAGTTTTCCTTTGGAGAGACATTACACTCTATGAGAGAACATTTTCAATGGCAGGGTCAGGAATTCTCTGATTCTAGAAAGAGATTATGGACCTTTTTACATTTACCTCAGCATAGGCCTTTAGCTATACCTCCTGTTTTGAATGTTATTGATGATGTGTACTCTGATGCTAGTACAGCCCCTGACTCTCTCCCTCCGGCTCCTGCCAAACCTGATAGGTACTACAGGGTCCCGGACTCGCATCTACACCTGTACAAGACCCACTCTGCTGATCCAGAAATGATTTCCCAGGGCCCAAAAGGGGTTGCAGCTGCCACTGCTAGAAATCCTCTACCCTCTGAAAGGGAGTCCAGAGCTTTAGAGAGATGGGGTAAGAAAGTGTATACTTCTGCAACTCTTTCCATGAGGGCATTAAATTGTCAATTTCATATGATACAGTACCAAGAGTATTTGTTAGATGAATTGCATAAGAAACTGTCTTCTTCTGAACCCCTTGATCGCAAATCCCTTCAGGATCTGGTACATAACTCCCAGCAGGTTAGTAACCATTTCTTGCAGTGTGGTTATGATGCATTGGAAGCTTCATGTAGGTCAGCTATGACAGGTGCAGTCATACGTAGGCATGCCTGGCTGAAGGAACAATCTCTGCCAGACCATGTTAAAGCTAAGTTTTTGGATGCTCCTATGAAAAAGCAAAAATTATTTGGTTCCACGGCTCAAGAGGTCTTAAAGAAATTTGAAGAAAAGGCAAAATCTGTGCAAACAGTCAAAGACTTTCTGCAAGTCCAACCACCGAGATTCAGCAGAAATTGGCCTACTAAGAATTGGTCCTTTCCGGACTCAGACAGATCTCAGAGAGGCAGGAATAGGCGTGCCAGAGGTAGAGGGCAAGCTAGAGGCTCCTACAGAGGCCGTCAATGGCAGCCTCCCAACCAGAGAGGTAGTGCAGCAACTACAACTGCTACACCAGGACAGACTCAATGACTTTGTTTTGACTCCGCCGACCAGGGCTCAATTAGAAGCACCTTTGGGCGGAAAGCTTTCTTTATTTTCAAAAAATTGGCACAGCATTACAAGGGACACATGGAGACTGCAAATAATAGACAAAGGATACAGGTTCCATTTCCACACCTTGCCAAAAAGAAAAGGCATGCCAGACCTGCCACCAAATCAGAGGGCAGAGGCTTTGAAACAAATTTCCAACTTAATACAAATGAGAGCTATAGAAAAGGTACCTCTTTCAGAACAAGGCCTAGGATTTTACTCCAGATTATTCCTTGTTCCAAGAAAAGAAAATCAATGGGGGCCTATTCTCGACTTGTCCGCACTGAATACTTACCTCATTGTGCCAAAATTCAAAATGCTGACTCTACAGCAACTCCTTCCCATGCTGGGCAAGGGGTCTTGGCTGGTGACTCTAGACCTCAAGGAGGCATACCTGCATGTCCCTATCAGACAAAGTTGCAGAAGACACCTCATATTTCTTGCAGGGTCAGAGCATTATCAATTCTCAGCATTGCCCTTTGGCTTATCTACTGCGCCCAGAGTATTCACGAAATGCCTGGCATCAGTAATTGCACACTGCAGACTTCAGGGGATTCAAATTTACCCATATCTGGACGACTGCCTTATACAAGCGGACAGCAAGCAAACTTTGTTAAAGGACTTGGATTATGCCATCCACCTGCTGCAGGCCTTGGGATATACAGTCAACATCCACAAATCAAGACTCGTTCCATCCCAAAGAATAACTTTTCTGGGTGCGGATCTAGACACAACCACCCAAATGGCCTTTCTCACAGAAGAAAAACAAAACAACTACCGGATTACTTCAAGAATCTGACAAGACAAACTCAGCTGACTGCAAGGAAAATCCTGCAGGCCCTGGGTTACATGGCATCTTGCATTCTTCTGATCCCACAAGCAAGGCTGCATATGAGAAAATTACAATGGTACCTAAGGAGTTTATGGACTCAGCACAGTCACAGCTTAGAAACCTTGATCCCACTCATTCCATGCCTCCAAAAGGAATTTCTGTGGTGGGCTCAAGCCTGCCAGTCGAACAGCGGGTTGCCCTTCAGCAAGCCAAGAGCCAACCAAACCACCACTACGGACGCTTCAGACCAAGGTTGGGGAGCACACATGGAGGGCAGATGTATCCAAGGGCTATGGTCACAGAGAGCTGCGCATGCACATAAACCAAAAGGAAATGCTGGCAGTGATACAAGCAATCGAGGCCTTCAAACTTTTTCTTCGTCAAGGCCACCTACTCATAAGGACAGACAACACCACAGTTATGTGGTACATAAACAAGCAAGGAGGCACCCATTCCTACCCTCTTTGCAGACTGGCAATGAATCTATGGGAACTTTCCTTGAAACTCAATATACAGCTGCAGTCCCAGTTTGTGCCAGGGAAAGACAATATATTGGCAGACAGCTTAAGCAGAAATATCATGGATGCACACGAATGGATGCTGCACCCAGACATCTTCTTACTCATATCACAATCATGGGGAAGGCCGGAAATAGATCTGTTTGCCTCCCCCCACAATCATCAAGTGAAGAAATTCTGCTCAAGGACATACCACCCACAAGCATGGAAAGTGGACGCTCTCTCTTTCAGCTGGAAAGCTCTAACAGTGTATGCTTTTCCACCTCTCCCATTAATGACCAAGGTCTTACTGAAGATCAGGACAGAGCAGCCCAGAGTGATAGCTCCAAACTGGCCAAGACAGCACTGGTACCCACTGTTAAAGTGCATGTCACAGACGAAACCGTGGCCTCTCCCCCTATGGCCACTTCTACTGACGCAGCACAATTTCAAGACTCTGCATTCCAACCTGAAAACCTTGCAGCTAACTGCCTGGAAAATACCATGACTCCTCCTCAGGATAAGCTATATCCTTAGAAGGCATATTCAGCAAAATGGAAAAGATTTCACACTTGGAGCACAACAAAGGGCCTAGATGTGACAGCGATGAACATGGCACATATACTGGAATATTTGGCAGAATTGTTCCACAACGGCCTGTCTTACTCTTCCATTAAGATACATGCCTCAGCAATTTCAGCAGAATACAATGTTAATCCACCTGTCTTCTCTCATCCTCTCCTGAGACAGTTTCTAAGAGGAATCACAAACATCAATCCTCCAAGGAAACCACCTCTACCTACTTGGGACCTTAACTTCGTGTTGGAAAAAATAACACTTCCTCCCTTTGAACCAGCAGCATCTGCAGATCTTCAGTTCCTGTTTTGGAAAACTGCCTTCCTTCTGGCCATAACCTCAGCAAGAAGAGTATCTGAGTTACAAGCTCTAATGGCAGTACAGCCATTTCTAATCTTTCATCAGGACAGAGTTTCATTGAGAACCAATCCTACATTTATGCCAAAGGTGGTATCCAGGGTATCTTTGAACCAAGCTATTCACTTGCCTACATTCTTCCCACAACCACAAAATAAAGGGGAGAAACTTCTGCACACCCTGGACATACACAGACAGTTGCGCTACTACTTGGACAGAACTAAAAGTTACAGAAAGACTGACCAGCTGTTTGTAGCATATGCTGCTGGGGCACAAGGAAAAGCAATTTCCAAACAGACAATTTCAAAATGGATAGGAAATTGCATTCGTTTTTGTTACTCCTTCCATGGAAAAACTGTGCCAGCTGACATTAGACCTCATTCCACGAGAGTCACAGCCACCACCACAGCCTTCCTTAGAGGGGTGGCTACCAAGGACATTTTAGAAGCTGCTACATGGAGCTCCGTGCATACATTTGCCAAGCATTACAATTTACCTTTATACTCCAGATCCAGAGCAGGCTTTGCTACGGCAGTCCTGTAGGGTATCTTAGCTACACCATCCTTTACTTAGTACCTCCTCCCCCAGATTGGCTATGGTATTCTACCCATATGTGATGACTGCAGATGCATCCTTGAAGGACATAGTACAGTTTTGTACCTACCATAAATTTAGATGTCCGATAGGTATGCATCTGCAGTCAGGTTTACCCTCCCTCCTTCCCCTCTGTGGTATACTTCTTGGGTACTTACCCCTCTTATAGCTAGCTGGGGGGATCTATTATGGTGTATTTGTTTATATAGTACTGTGCATGTTTGGATTTGTTTTTGCAATGCATTTCTCCAAATTTTAGCCTTCCTTAGAGGGCACCTGGCATCTGGGGCAAGAAAAACTGAGGAAAATGGCGTCGGCTGATGCTTTTATACCCCAGAAGCTCTGACGTCGGGGAAAGTGCGACATCAGCCGAGGCCAGACCCAGACTTTGGAATCCGGCCGACCGAAGGGCTGCCTGAGGCAGGACAACCCATATGTGATGACTGCAGATGCATACGTATCGGACATCTACATTTATGGTAGGTACAAAACTGCACTTTTTGCAGTTTCAGCACTCAAATCTGTTTCTTTGAGCTCAGCACTTGTTCAGAACTCATTGTAAGCACTAAATAAGCTACAAATTACTACAGCACTCAACTTTCCTCACTTGTCTAGAGGAAAACAGTTTTTAGTACCTATCCAGGCATGTCTAAGGGTCAGCTCCCGGTGTTTTCTCCAGTCTACCTGATGAATCTGGGCATCTTGGGGCAATGCAGCAATTGCCTCATGTACACAGACAAACCCTCTCCTCCTACCACCCAACACTACAGCCTATGAGAGATGCACTTGTATAGCCAAACTGAAAGCGAAGCTGTCTTCACCCAAGACTGGATTAGACAGTCAAGAGGAGAAGATAAACACTTGCACCACACCACACTCATCCCATAGTCCCTCAAAACCTACACCACCAAAACACACACATAGAAACACAAAACATACACCTACATTCACGGAGGCTCTCAAAAAATATATACCCAAGCAACAGGGACCTCCAAAGCAGAAGCGCAAGCAGCCTCCACCCCCCCCCAACACAACCCAAATGACACATAGAGCACAAACTCAGTGTGCCACTCAATCACAGCCCATAAGGCATAACAACGTACCCAACACTCTAGTCAGTGACCCTATAGTCAGGCACACTGATGCTCCACTCACCAGGCTAAACAAGGAGAAAGTTACTGTCAGCTGCCAGGATCCACCACATAACACATGCACTCAGGTCACGCCACAACAAGTACAAATGTGACTGTGTCATTGTCCATTGTGGTGTGAATGACCTGAGACGTACCTCCCTGGACTACATGAAAAGAGACATGGAGGAGCTGTCCGATCTTGTAGGCCAGGCAAGTATGACCCTAGCCCTGAGTAGCATCCTGCCATCACCCAGAATGATACCACAGTACAAGGACAAAATGATTGACTTCAACAATTGGCTAAGCTTCTGGTGTCACTCTAAGGGATTCCAGTATCTGTCTGCCTGGCATGACATGATCAACAAACCACGATGCTTTGCCAGAGATGGCCTGCACCTGTCGCCTTGGGATTCCGGATACTGGCTAAGGCTATTGCCACCCCTATTGTGCCTTTTTTAGGCAAGATTCAAATGACAAATTCACCACCATAACAGGTACAAGCAAGCAAAATCTGAGGGTAATGTTACTTAATGCTAGAAGTCTAAACCTCAAAATGTACTCACTCGAGGCACTACTTAAAATGGAGAACATCGACATCTGTGCAGTGACAGAGACCTGGTTCAAGGCTCCAGAGAGCACCTCTGCATTTCCAGGCTATAATTCATACCACACTTTTCGGCCACATAACCTGGACCGAAGCACTAAAGGCGGAGGCGTGTCCATATTCATTAAGGATATCCACATCTCTACGCCAGTTTCCCAGCATAATGCATCCGAGATTATCCAAGTGCAACTAACTTTGGGCAAGACCACAATCCAGATTGTAGCTTGCTACAGATCCCCCACCATGCCCTGGGATTCCCACTCCTCATTTCTTGATACACTGGAAAATATTAGGGTACAACCTAACACCCTAATAATGGGCGAGTTCAACTACCCCACCATTAACTGGGAAAACTACTCATGCACCAACTGTTGTGCTCAACGTTTTCTGGAATTCATAAATTCCAATGCTTTGGATCAACTTATCCACACCCCCACCAGGGGCAGCAGTATCCTAGACCTGGTCATTACCAGCATGGTTCCACACCAAAGGTCAGTTCCTCGTTGGTCAGATCCGACCACAAGCAAATCACCCTAGACATCTACATCCCACCCCCACCCCCCATTAGGGAAACCACCGTAAAAAATTTCTTCAAAGCCAGCTTCACACTCAGTCAGACACTCCCGGTTAACAAATGTAAAATAAAAATAAATAAATAAATAAATAATACAGAAGTGGCAAACTTCACGACAACCATGCTGACAGACAATAGAGGTACGATTGCTGAATCCTATACATTTGCACTTTATAAGCACTTACACGAGTGCATGGATCGTGCAGTCCCTAACAGAACCAAGATGCTATCCTCCAAAAAAAGGAAGCCCGTCTGGTGGTCTACAACAGAAGAAAGAAACTGTTGCAAAAAAGAGTAAAATCCCATGATTGGAGGAACTCCGTGGTCAGCCTCCGTAAGAAGCTGAGATCCCTCATAAAATCCTTCAAAGCTAGTTACGAAAACAAAATCGCCACTGATTCTTAAGACAACCACAAAGCATTCTATAGCTATGTCAAGAATCTCAATGGCAACGCTCAGATCTGCTCTGAGTTACAGCACAATGGCACTAAATATACAGAACCAACTGATATTGCCAACATCCTGGCAGATAGGTCAGTGCTAACTTTATCTCTCTCTCATCCCCTAAAGGGCCCATCTGTATACTGGAAAAATGCAAAGTTCTTGTAATCACAGCTGCACAGGTAAAAAACACACTCTGCAAAGCCAAGAACACAGCATCCATGGGACTTGGCAAACATCCCAGGCTGCCTTCTACATGAACTACAGAACAAACTGGCACCCCACCTAAGTGCCATGTTCAGTCATAGCCTCACATCAGGCTTTGTGCCTACTGAATGGTGCACAGCAACGGTTATCCCACTCCACAAAGGGGAGCCACCACAGACCTCGGGAACTACCGCCCATTTTCCTGACGAGCCTGGTCTGCAAGACTATGGAACGTATCATTGTGGAACTTGTAAACAAGGGCATTGGTAATGTCCAAACACTGGACCCTACCCAGTTCGGGTTTGTAAAAGGCAGATTATGTCTCCTAAACCTGATAGACTTCTTTGAAGTGGTCACCAAAGCCGTAGATGAGGGTAAGTTGGTTCACACAGCCTATCTACATCTCGCCAAGGCTTTCAACACCATCCCCCCTTCTTGACATTATAGATAAACTCACTAAACTAGGTATAAATCCCTATGTCACAAGATGGGTTGCCAACTGGCTCACTGACAGAACCCACACTGTGAAAGTAGCAGACTCTAAATCCAACTTCAGACCAGTGACAAGTGGAGTACCACAGGGTTCAATCCTAGGTCATCTCATGTTTGTTATCTACTTCTCTGAAGTACAGGCTAACACAGAAGATCTTTGGCTAACAAAGTTTGCAGATGACTGTAAACTAGGAGCCATAATCAAAACTCCTAACGATGTGGACATCCTACAAAAGGGCCTCACTGAGACAGATACCTGGTGTCAAAGCCATGGCCTCAAGCTCAATGACAAAAAGTGCATTGTAATCCCTTTTGGTAAAAACTCTGTACCCATGAACTACCACATAGGCGGTAGTCTACTTAACACCGAAAGTGTGATAAGAGACCTTGGGACACAGGTGGACAGTAGTCTCTCCTTTGATAATCACATCGCCACAGTAGTTAGGAAATCCTTCTACGTGGCACACCTCATCACAAGAGGTTTCTCATCCAGGAAAAAAGAGGCCATTGTTCCCCTTTACTCATCACTCATTAGACCCATTATAGAGTACAACGCCACTTTTGGTATGTACCTCACAGGACATCTACAACAACTGGAAAGGCCACAAAAATACCTCACAAAGAGGATTACCAGCCTCAAACAGATGCCCTACGCAGACTGTCTCAAAAACTCCAGCTTTACTGTGTTGCATATCGCCTACTCAGCAGCCATCTCTCTGCCTAACATACAAAGCTATGTCAAACCCAGAGCTGTTGGACATGCCCCACTTAAGGAAATCCCAATCCCTCCTAGCTACACGCTCTAGGGACCTAAACCTTGTCATCACAATAAACAGAACATGCTGGAGGGATAGATTCCTGTCCCAGAGACTTCCCATACTGTGGAACAAACTACATATCTATATCAAGCAAAGGTCTTCATTAGTACTCTTCAAGAAAAATCGTGATGATTGGATGGGAGATAGGAAATTCACCCTGGGGATCACTTCTGTGGCTCTGCTTGACAGGGGCACAGGAAAATAATTTTCTTGGGTGTTAAAAGCCAGGGTACCGTTTGGCTAGGCTTATATAGGCCCTAGGGCCAATAGCCTAGTTACCTGCCCATGAACCTATAATTGGGAACATATATTCTGGTAGTGTAATGAGTTGGCAGACTTTAATGATTCCCTGCAGAGTACTCTGAGATAATGGGCGGCGAGTAAATTGGTGTAATTAGGGTAAGTATTTTTCGCAGCTATAGTACAGAATCGTAATTGCCTAGGCATAGTAAAGCCTTGCTGAGTCTAATTATGGTGGCACCAAAAAAGTAATTGCTAGAAAATGGAAATCAAAGTCTAAACCAATTGTACTAGAAGTAGTGAATATACTAACAGCGATAAAACATCTGGAATTTGGATCTTTAAAAAAGCATAGGAGCAAATTACATAGGAAAAATGGGAATTATGGGCACAGTACATGCAGAGGAGGAATGAGGTTTAAAAGAAGGCAGGATTTGAATGAGCTCTGTAATTTCTGACTGACAATGATTGAGTAGATTATAAGTGATGTATAATGGTTGCAACTAGGATTATGTCAGTACGGTTTGTGATGTAAAATGCTTGCAGCTGGGATTACGTCAATATTGTTTGTTTTTGTTTGTATAAATGTGTGATTGCCCATTCCATAAGTGATAATTTAATAAATATGTTTTTTGTAAAAAATAAATAAATAGATACTAGCAGCCCAAAAAAAAAGAAAGAAATGCAGAGTGAAAATAGTAATGCTACAGGAGACACACATGAAAAGAAATGAACATGTGAATTTGATAGTGTTTCTGGATGAATATTCAGCAATTTTTATCCAAAACTTGGAGAAATGTAAAACTATGAGTAACTAGCTTTTCAAAAAAAAAATAGAAGAAGAGGATTTAATTATTTTAATTATTTCAGTTCTGCTTAAATATTTGAATTGCACTTCATCACCTGTGTGAAAATACTACTTTGTACTTCTCTGCTCAGTTCTGTCTGTTTGCATTTTTAAATTTGTTCTGGGACCATAGCCTTGTGTTTTTATTAGCATTGTGGGAAGATTGTGTTTCTGCGTTATTCTGCACTTGAGTTTTTAACCGTGCTTGCCCATATTCTGTAGTTTAATTAGCAGTGGTGGCATAAGTTTACAGTCCTGCACGATTTTGAGCCTTAGTCATTTATTAATGCGTTTTTTCCTTAAACAATGTTGTTAAATTTCTGCATAGTCTGGTGCCTTAAACTGTAATAGGTCAATAGTGAGAGAATTGTATCTGCTCCAGTTTGTGCTACAGTGCTTTTATATTCTGCCCATTTTGTACTTGCTTAAAGTTCCATTCTGTGTCTGTCCTATCACCCACTAACACATTAAGCTAAATTTCTGAAAGAGCTCCAGTATTGCCTTTATTTGATTGTATGCCTCACTAGCTAGCATGCTTGTTCTTCCCAACCTTTCCATCCTTTTGCTGTTGGTGTTTTATAATAAAGACCATCTCTGGCCTCCATTCCTTAGTATAATCCAATTTCCAAAGTCCCCCCATCTTTTATTGCTCTTGACTGTTTATGTACTCTTCCCACCCATTGTTTTCCGTAGATCTGTGATACTCAGTGTCCACCCAGCAAACCAGTATTGTTTGAGAAACCTGCTTTACTGCAGTCTTATTTTCCAGGAGCTCAGCAAAACTGAGTCCTAGCCTGTATTCCAGAATTCTTTTACTTGTATCCAGTGCTACCCAGGCAAAGTTAAGTACCTTTGGTTGCTAAATTGCACTTGTTGTTTTGAGTGATAGCTACAATTTCCTGCTTTTATTTGTGCATTTCAATGATTTTTTTTTCTTGTAAAAAAATTGCTTTTCCTCTCACTATTACTGATGTATGAATGTCTTGAAATTGCCTTTAGCAAAGAATTTCCAGCGAGTTGTATAAGTGGTTTGTGGTGGCATTCCACTTATGAATCTCTTCTAGTGTGTTTTTACATTAGGAGGACTGGATTTATTCATCTTGTGGCAGGAAATGTTTGACTGGTCTATCTGAGTTGGGAAATGCACTAAAGTACTGTTAGTGCATCATTTTATTAGCCAGATGACTCATTAGGTAGTTTTCTGTTTTTTATGTGCTGTTGTAAATTTTGTGCTTTTGTGTTGATTTTCAGTGCCCTGTATAGTAGCAAACACTTAGAATGAATGGTTCATAAAACTATACCCTGTAAAGCAGCAATATAGCACAAATACCTTGGGCGCCAACAACCTTAGAGCAGCTAGTTGGGAGTCAAGTGGCAAAACTTACATGTTTAGTTGAATTCAGTATTGTGTAAACATTAGTCAGTAGAATTTTATACTGTTTAGCATAATATGCTCCAGTAAAGGACCCTTACTAGCCTTCTAACCCCGATACACCACTGCAGTCTTGTAGGTCACAAATCAAAGGACTGGGCAGTATGGATATGCAGTTTCCTAACTTCTCTGTAGCCAGCTTGGTGGGTGTGGGCATCCTGAGTCAATGTAGGAATGTCTGATGTTTACTGACAACAACTTAATCCTCAAAGAAGCAGACATACTGTGTGAGAGGTGTACTTACATAATGTCACTGGATGCTAAACTCTGCATACAGGTGCATATCAGAATGTCAGTACTATGTGCACACAGCACCAAAATAGGCTAACGTATGATGAGGCACTTAAAAGCAATCTTTCTAAACAACATACATCGCCTAGAGCACCTGTTGGCAAAGCTATGCCTCACTAAGCCCAAGGCACTCAGAAAAAACACCATCTACCACCACATTTACTGTTACTGTCAGTGGAGCCCCAAACACTAAGTCCTAAGGCAAGAAAACACACTTCCCAGGACTCTCGTCCTAGGAGACTTCATTGTAAGATATACTGATGTTCCTCCAACCAGAGTGAACAAAGGAGAACATGAATGTTAGTTGCTTAGCTGGAGCCAGAAACTGCCAAATAACGCACACACTCAAGTCATTTCACCACTAGTACTAGTATGATTCTGTCATAGTCCACTTAGACTACATGTCTCAGACTGGTATGAGCCTAGCATTGAGCAGCTTATTACTAGCACAGACGATGCCACAGTATGAGCAAAAAATGATTGATTTCAGCAACTGTCTGTCTTTCTGGTCTAATTCTAAAGAGATCCAATATTTGTCAGCTTGGGGAGGACATTAACAGGCAAAATTGTTTTGCCAAGGATAATCTGCACCTCTCTCCTCTAGGCGTTTGAATACTGGCTAAAACTTATTCACTCCCCATAGTGCTTATTTTAGGAGTTGCCAGATTGACAAACCTGCCGACATAGGTTCATAGGTGTGTGCTAGGCTAATGGCCCTGGGACCTTTACAAGCATAGCCCATAGAAGTGCCCTGGCATTGTGCCGCCCATCGTTAGTTCCCAGTGCCTCTATCAAGAAGAGCCACTGGAGTGATCCCCGGGGTGAACTTTCTATTTCCCGTCCACTCATCAGGATTTCTCTTTAAGAGGGCTAGTGAGTTGCAGTGCTCTGCTTGACATGTATGGGAAATCTATTCCAGAGTATGGGCAGTCTCTGTATTATGAACCTGTCCCTCCAGTACGTTCTGTTGATTGTGGTAATGAGGTTGAGGTCACTGGAGTGTGTGGTGTGCAGGGATTGGGATTTCTTTAGATGTAGCCTATCTTTTTTTCAAATAACATTTTATTATTTTCACATAAGAGGTAATAAGCATACATAAAAAACATGACTTTCGGAAGGAAAAATTCAAAACATGATAAATTCATAATCAAAAGATAAGCCCGTTAATTAATACCTCTCATAAAGGTAAGAAAAGAAGAAACATTTATGAAAAATTATTATGTACCACTATATACATCTACTGCGTGTTTAGGAAAATAGATCCATGTAACATAGAAAAAGCCTTAGATTCCTGGAGTACCAACAATCGTAAAGAAAACAAAAAAAAAAAAATGATAATAGTATTAATGATAATAGTGAAGTATAGTAATGTTGTTAATGATACTGATGACACTAATAGTGATGGATTATAAAGGCAGATGATAATGATGTTAGTACTGTTACTGAAGAGGGACAAAACCAGTTATCCTAATCTAGTATGACCCTCAGTTTTAGTGAGTATCAACTTCTCTAATCACCCTGAATAATAGTAAAGATCAGGTTCCAAAATTTCTGATGCTAATCTTTCTTATTAGGATTCTTTAAAAAGTTTTTTTGTGAAGAAATGTATTTTGTTGCCAAAGTTCTTAAGATTTTCCAGGATAGTTTAGTACGGTCCATCCAATTTTTGGTTATATATAGTTTGATTAATAAACATATTGTGATAAGTACATGAAATTTCAATTTAGGAAGTTTAGCATCAGTAATGTGCAGAAGTGCCATTTCCCATGACAGGGTGGATTTCTGATATCCCATCTTTTCCAATCTGACTTTAAGGAAATCCCAGAGTTTATATGTATGGTTACAAGACCAGAGGATGTGCCATAGGTCAGCTCTGGGAAAGGAGCAACACGAACATGCTGGGGACTTCTTATGATTAAATTTATTTAAGATGCACGGTGTTAAGTAAGTATTATTATTGATCATCAGTTGTGTATATAAAAGCTTTGAAAGGGGGAGTACTTCAGAGTGGATTCTTTTGCTGTTAGTTTATGATCCTCACTTAATTCATTATTATATTGACTCCAGTAATTGGAGAATAACAAAACATTTTGATGTTTAGAAGTCGTTAATGCTTTATAAGTCATTGATAGCATATTTTTATTTTTAGACAGGTTGTTCATAATGACATAACCTTAGGTATGTTATTTTCAATATTAGGTTCATCTATAATTATAGTAGTAAGAAGTTCTCTGATTTGACTTAAGATAATAGTATATTTCTGTTCCAATTTTAGTACCTTTCTGAGTTCCGATAGTGATTTCTCTTTATGTCTGTGTATATCCCATACACTGCAATCTTTGATTAAGGGGAAATCTGCTAGGTTAATCATTTTATTGTTTAGTCTTAAATTGGGATTCATATGGATTGGCTAGAGGTATGGAAGAGCTTTTACATATTTTATTAAATTTTGGAAAATCTTTATTTTTTGCCTCAATGTACTGTTAATAGATGAATTACTTAAACTTTCAGCTAATAGAAAGGGCAAATATTTAGTGATGAAGTTATTATTTTTAATATGATTATGCCAGATTGTAACCCATAAGGGATGCCATGTGTCTTTATTCAGTTCAAAATTTGAGATTAGAATAACTCTGTTTGCACATATGATCCAATAATAAAGGCGAAAGTCTGGCAAACTTAGACCCCCTTTTGATTTAGGGTAACTCAGTTTCTCATATTTTATCCTAACAGATTTTGGATGCCAAATAAATTTGGCTAGTTCCTTGTTGATCTTTTGAAAAAAAGTTATTAGGGATAAACAGATTTGAGGCATTATATTGATACAAAAGTTTGGGTAAAATGTTCATCTTTATGATTGCTACTTTTGATAGTAGGGCCAAATTAAGTTGCTGCCATCTATGAAGGTCTTGCATGATGCCAGTCCATTTTTTCATAAGATTATTCTGATAGATGGATGAAGAAGTATGTTTAAACTGTATTCCAAGATACTTGAATAAGTATTTAATTTTGTGTGGAGACTCAGAAAATAAAAACTCTTTATGTTGTAGCGGGTTGATGGGAAATATAAGTGATTTATTATGATTCACTGAATAGTTTGAGACCTTTGAGAATTTTTCAATTGTATCATTTAGCCTCTGAATGCGGTGGTGGTGCTGCGGTAGCATTGTCGACTCACAGCAAGACGTTGTGCCGTTCGATTCTCAGCTAGAGTGTCTTCTGTGTGGAAACATGCGTGAATGGGTGTACCTTCATTGAAGGTTGTGCGTCAGGGCTGGCAAACTCGGCACGTAAAAAATCTGCTGCCAATCATTAGCAGACCAGAGTTCTGCTGTGGCGACCCCTAACCGGGAAAAGCCAAAAGACACGCATCATTTAGCCTCTGAATATCAGAGATAGGATGTTCAAAAATATACATTTAAATCATCTGCGCATGCTGATAGATTAACTTTTACATTAAGAGTTCTAGGGATAGAGTGAAATGTGGTTTGAACAATTGAGTAATAAGGGTTTGAGATATAGGTCAAAAAGATAAGGGGCAGCCCTGTCTAGTTCCGTTCAGTATTCAAATAGGTTCAGATAATTTCCTATTAATGTAAAGGTGAGTAAAAGTTTTATTATATAGGGGGGGGGTTTTGACAAAAAGTTAATAAAGCCTCTAGGTATATTGAATTGTGACATGGTTGCAAATAAGAACCTCCAACTTGCTCTGTCGAAAGCTTTGCATGCATCAGGTATTAGTCCATATCTCGGGTTTTTGTCTTTTCTTTTGAGATGCAACATGGCATTCAGAGTTCATGTGTTATCCCACGTTGGTCTATTTAATAAAAAGCCAGTTTGTTCTGGTGTAGTTAAAAATGGCATAACCTTTTTTAACCTCTCAGATAAGATTGATGACAGGATTTTCATATCCACATTAATTATTGCTCTCTTGTCCCCACTTGCAAAAATCATGGAAAAATGTGTGCACCATCAGTTAATGAACCACTTAATAACAAATAACATTCTCTCTAACTGTCAACATGGCTTTAGGCCTTTTCATAGCACAACTACCGCTCTCCTCTCCTTTACAGACTTTATTAACAAAAATCGCAATAATAACATCCTGTCTTCAGCTCTTTTTATTGACCTGTCCAAAGCCTTTGACATGGTCAACCACTCTCTCCTCTTAAACATTCTTGAATCCCTATCCTTAGAATCTAAGGTTGTCCACTGGTTTAGATCCTATCTCACTAACAGGAAACAGGCTGTCCTCTGGGATAACAAACTTTCATCTCTTCTCCCAATTTCACTCGGGGTACCCCAAGGCTCTATTCTCGGACCCCTTCTTTTCTCCCTCTTTATAAATGACTTACAAGTAGCTATTCCCCAAGCTACATGCATACAATATGCTGATGACTCCACACTAATTTGCTCTGCTAAATCCATCTCTGAACTACAAACTAATACTCAAACTGTATTTTCCAAAGTTGAAACTTGGTTCCTAAAACGTTGCCTCCTCCTAAATGCAAAAAAAACCAAACTCTTACTTTTTAGGCCTACTACCAGATCCCCTACATTAGACTTCACTATCTTATCTAATAATGGAACTCTTATATCTCCTGACTCTACTACTAAACTGCTAGGAGTCACGATTGACAACAATCTTTCCTTTGACTGTCATATCAACAATACCATCAAAACTGTAAACAGGAAACTTGGCTCTCTCTATAGAATTAAAATTTTCTTAACCTCCCCAGCCAAAGTTACTCTTGCTCACTCTCACCTTATCTCCACTCTTCTCTATGCCTCACCAATCTATACTAACCTCAAGAAAAACAATCTCTCCAAACTGTCTACCACTTACAACAATATAGCTAGATTTGTTACTGGTAAGCCTTTCAGAACTTACCACTGTCTGAATCTGCAGCAACTTAACTGGCTTGAACTGACAAACATGCTGTTTCTTTCCCAACTCACGTTTGTCCAAAGAGCTTTCTATCAACCTCATAACACACCTGTACTTTCTAACCTCTTAACCCCTTATTCTAATCTGAACTCACTCCGATCATCTAATAAACTGCTAGTCACCTTAACCAAATCTAATAACCTAGCTGGTGATTCCCTCTTCTCAAATTCCATTGGTAAACACTGGAATCAACTTCCTACCGAACTTACTTCCATTGCATCTACTGTTCTGTTTAAACAAAAACTTAGAATTTACCTTATAAGCCACTGGATGTGCCCCTGCTCTAATCCTGATTGAAAGTTAATTTCCTTAGTTAACCCTTTTTTTCTCTCCCTATTCTTTTGTACCTCCTGCTTTCTCCCTTAGTTCTCTTCCTCTACCATTTATGGACCTCTCCCCTATATCTTCCCTCTATATGGCTATGACTCTATTCCAGAAACTATATATCTTTTATAAATCTGCTCTCTCCATCTATCATTGTTTCCTCTTCCTTGGTCTTGCACTTTCTCTTCTTGGTTTTAAAAGATGTAATAAGCCTTAACATGTTGCTATTTACATTGTCTAGGAATTTAAAATCCTTTTCTTTTGGTAATTATTTTCATTGTCAAAGTCCTAGCTGAATGTAATCTGTTTTGTTATACCTCGTTGTCTATATGTGGAGCTTTTCTCCCCGGGCCTCTGCTGAAAATGGAAATATATTCAGTTAGACTAGCCCGGTTAACAAATGTAAAATAAATAAATAAAAATAAATAAAGATATAGGCCTATAGTTATGAAGATTGGATCTTTCTAGGTTATTTTTGGGTATAAAGATGTTTTTTGAATTATTTAAATGATGATCAAATATACCATATACTTTTATGTAATTATACACTTTTAACAAAATTGATGATAAGGTTTGATTGAATGCTTTATAGAATTCTGAAGTATACCTGTCTAAACCTGGGGCTTTTCCCTTTTTCAATCTCACAGTGGCATCAGTTATTTCTTGTTGTTCGAGCGGAGCCTCTAAATTTTTTATATGATTCTCTTTAATTTTTGGAAATGTTATTTTGCTGAGAAAGTTTGTAATCTCTTCCTGAGAGGGTTGGTGGTTATTTAAACCATATAATTCAGTATAAATTTGGTTAAATACTTCTATTATTTGTGCGTCTATCCTGAAAACCTTATTTTGATAGTGAAGAAGTGAAATCCTGGCTGCTTCTTGTCTGTTTGCAATTTATTCCAGATGTAGCATTTCTAACGGAGATGGGGTCAGACATGGCTTTGTAAGTCAAGCAGAGATCGCCTCTTAGTAGACGATATGAGACAGAGAATAGCTGGAATTTTTTGAGTCTGTCCATGTAGGACATGTGTTTAAGGCCTAGGATCCTTTTTGTGAGGTACTTTTGTGGCCTGTCCAGCTGTTGCAGGTGTCTAGTGAGGTACATGCCAAAGGGGCATTATACTCTATGATTGGTCTAATGAGGGAAGAATAGAGAGAAATAATGACCTCTTTCTTCCTGGATTCAAAATCCTTGGTAATGAGCTGTGCCACATAGAAGGGCTTTCTGACCACAGTGGCATTGTGGTGGTCGAAGGAGAGGTTGCTGTCAACCTTTGTCCGCAGATCTTTTATAACGCCTTCATTGTTCAGTGGGCTCCCATTGCTGTGGTAATTAGTGGGAACATGGTGCTTAAGTGGGGAGCCAGTTTGTTCTGAAGTTCTTGTAAAACGCAGCCTGGGATGTTGTCTGGTCCCATGGATGTTGTGTTTTTGGCTTTAGAGAGTGCAGCTTTTACCTGCGTAGTTGTGATTACAGGTACTCTGCATTCTTCCTGTATATATATGGGCCCTTTAGGGGGTGAGGGGGGTAAAGTTAGCACCTATCTGCCAGGATGTTGGCAGTATCAGTTGGTTCTGTAATTTTCATGCCGTTGTGCTGTAACTCAGAGCATATTTGGGTGTTGCCATCGAGATTGTCTCTTTGACACCTACTTCTCAGATGTCAAAGCCAATGTCAAAGGCCTTTGGCTGATCAAGTTTATAGATGAATGCAGACTGGGAACAGTCACTGAATCCCCCTAGGATGAGATCACCCTTCAGGAAGACAAACAGTTGGTGCCAAAGCCATGGCGTAAACTCAATACCTAGAAATACATTATAGTAAATTTTGGGAAGTCGACCCCCCCCCCCCCCCCCCCAGGTAACTGTCATCAATAAAACACCCTTAAAAACTGATTTACTAGTCAGGGATCTGGGAACTCATGCAGATAATAACCTAGCCTTCAGCTAGCATGTGTTCTAAGGTAGTAAGACAATTCTTCCATGTTCCTGAACTTATGAGCAAGGCCATGGCATCAGTAGTCCATGAGGTCATCATACTGTATTCAGCCTTCATCAGACCCATCATAGAGTATAATGCCCCCCTTCAGTGTGTACCTGACCAGACACATGCAGTAACTGAAGCATCCACAGAGGTTCTTTGCAAAAAGAATACAGGGAGTAAACAAAATGTTCTATGTTGATTGCCTCAAAACCCCATCTCTCTACTTGGTATCATACAAACTTCTGAGAGGTGATCTTTGCCTAGCTTACAGGGCAGACCTGCACATCCACAAAACAAACCGCATCAGAACTGCTAGATTAAAAGACGTAAATTTTGCTTGCAACATAAAAAGGATATGCTGGAGAGATAGATATGTTTCTCATAGAATTCCCTATGGAGCAGGCTCCCCATCCATGTGAAGTAGAGTTCCTTCCTTTACCTTTTTAAGTGCAACTTGATGTAATGGATGTCAAATCTGACATTCATCTCTAGACTGGCTCCTATGTCTCTGATTGAACAGAGGCAGTCAGTAAATCACTACCTATATAAATCAAATTTGTGGGTCACATTTGAGTTGCACTGCTAAGGTTATAAGAGCCCTAATGTTCATTAGCCTAATATACACCAATGAAGAATATGAGGGACAAAGGAAAAGGGGAGTATTTATACTAATTGCTTGAGGTGCTCCAATAGTGATAGATGAGAGGGAGAAAAGGTAATAATGATAGATTTGTGGTAGTAAGGGGCTACTGGCAAGGGAGGAGGATTATGCTGGCATGTATTTATATTCCACCTAAAACTGCTGTTACTGAGATTAACAAAATTTTGGGAGAAATAATCAGCTTTCAGCTGGGAATATTACTTATAGTTGAAGACTGGAACTTGATTTGCAACAGCGAGAATGAGGGACTGGAAGGGAAAATATAACAAAAGTGGGTAGATATCTGAAGAAATTTATGAAAATACTTGGTATGGAATATGTGTATTTAGTAGTAGGAACTCCTGGGAGAATTTGCATATTATTCCCTGAAGTAAAACTACTACACTTTACTAGACAGAAATTATATTTCTCTGGAGCATGTGCATTTAATTGAAAGCTTTGACATGTCTCCAGTAACTATTTCAGATTTTGAGCCAGTAACAACTAAGGAAAAAACGCAGGATAATGAAGTAAAAATTAGACACTGGCACTTCCCTACCTGTATGTTTAAAGGAGAGGGATATGAGGAATGAATAGTAGAAACTATTCAAGAGTTATTAGGGAGGATATAAATTTCTTCAGAAGTTACAGCTAGTAAATGGGATAAAGTGAAAGTGGGGTCTAAAATTGGGTAGAAATAAAAGAAAAAGAAAAATGGTTAGGAAGTAATAAGAATTATTTAGAGGGTCTGACAAAGGTTAAAGTATTGCAGAATAAGAGGAATCTCACAGAAGAAGAGGTCTAACTGCCGAGTGCTAAAGAGAAAAAATTGAGTATTTAGAGAGTATGCACAAGTTTAGAAAGTAGAAAGGGTTGTTGGCAAACTTAGGGAACCTATAATAAAAATCACCAGAGCTGCTGTAGTGGTAGTGTAGATATTTTGGAAATTGTATGAAAATTTGTTTAACTTAGTGAAATATGGAAATCAAGAAAGAGCACACATGGAAGTATTAATGGAAGACTTGTGTGCCAAGGTTAGAGGTATAGTTGCGGCTCAACAATTAACAGTTAAAATAGAGGGAGAGGAGATAAAAGCTGCATCGTATAATTAGTCTGCAGGAAGTTTGGAAGCTATGAGAGAAGATAGTGTTAATGATCTGGGAGGTTTTGTTTAGCAGTTTTTAAAAGGAGGGGAAGCACCAGCATCCTGGAAGGTAAGCTTTGGTTCTGTAATACCTAAAGACTGTAGAGACGCATCAAACCCAGCTTCATGTAGGCCCATTTCAATTTTAAACCATGATTGTAAAGTGTATATTGGTATGTTAATCAAGAAAAGTTGGCTTTATTTGCAGATTATATTATTTTGTACCTGATAAAACCAGAGAATGATATCTCAGCTTGTGGAACATTTTGAGACCATTTCAAGTCCTTTCAGGATATAAAATTAATGAAGATAAAAAAAAAGACAATTGCTGTAAACTATGTACCCACACATGAATTGTTTATGGGGATACGATAAATTGAAGTATTTAGAAGCATGGATTAAAAAGGATTCTATTATAGCATCTAAGGATATGTGGGAAGAGAATAAACAAAAGATAATACAAATACAAAAACTTTGAAACTGGAAGCTCTTGTTTTTGGCTATGGATAGCAAGATACAAGCCATGAAAATGTTTTAATGCATTTAGTTTTGTATACAGGTCAGGCATATTTTTATCAACTGAAGAAGTTGTAGACAGTAATTAATAAAGAGTTGAAGGATTTTATCTGGGAAGGTAAGGGTCATGAGGAATAAGTTGATCCCTCAAGAGCAAGATGGTTTAGGATTACTGGATTTGAAGGGATATTTTAGAGCTACGCAGTTAAGGCTCGTATACGTAACGCAAGCAAAAAGCTGCAATTCAAATTGGAAAGGTATTATGATGAAGCAGGGGTGAACTTCAAGAAATAAGGAGAGAGTGGGATTTTGAATGCAGATCCTTAAGGAGAATAACAGTCATACAGAATATTATATTCGTAAAGTATTCTAAGAGAACAGAGAAAAGAGATTTTGCCTATAAGGATGACTGCAGTTAGGGGGTACAGAGAATAGGCAAGAAAAAGGGATAGGGGAATCCTAAGTAAAATACTTGCAGTGTTAGAGTTTTTAGTTGAATCTAGGACAGAAGAAGCTGCTGTTAAAAAACAGGATAGTTAGTAGGGAACATACATTATTGCACAATAACTGTAGGAATCTATCAGAGGAGATTAGAAAGGATTGGGTAGAGAGATTGGATAAGCAACTGACAAGGAAACAATGGTAGGACATATGTATAGTTCCCAAATATATATGCAGTGAAGGCTAGAAGATTTAGGCTTTTTGCTTGGAATTGGGTATTTTTATACCCCAACCAGACTCCAAAGTAGTTTTCCTCAGGTAGATGCCAAATGTTGGAGGTATGATGGGAAGAAAGAGGTAATTGGGAAATACATTTTGGGAGTGTATTGAGTAGGCAGACTTTAAAAATTCCCTACAGAGTACTCTGCCAGAAATATTGGGTGAGCAAGTGGGTGTAACTAAGGAAGTGATTTTTTTTTCGTGCATCTGTGTGTGCTGGAGTACAGGATCAGAATTGCCGTGGCATAGTAAGGACTTGTTAAGTTTAATTCTAGTGGCTACCAAAAAAGCAATTACTTGAAAATGGAAACCTAAGTCTAAACTAGCAGTATTTGAAGTACTTAATATTGTAGCAGAGATAAAAGAACTGGAAGTGGGATCTTTAGAAATGGGTAGGAGCAAATTACACAGTAAAAAATGGAAATTGTGCAAAGAATGTATGCAGAATAATGTTTTGGAGTTGGAGTGAGGTTTAAGGGAAGGCAGGAATTGATGAATTTATGGAATGTTGGTTTGATGCTTATACAAAATAATGTATGTGATGTATAATATTTGCAATTGAGAATATATTAATGTGATTTGTTTGCTTTTATGATAAATGTATGTCTGTTAAGTGATGATTCAGTAAAGATGTTAAAAAATAAAATGAAAAAATTAGAACAGTTAAGGGGTATAGATTATCTTACCTACGCAGATCAAGCACTGAGAATGGTTAACAACTTGGCAGCATCTTTATTTAAATATGTGTTGATATGCTGTAACAGAAGTCAGTACAGCCAATCACACCATATCCAAAAGAGGCTCAGTCTACAGACCATTACAAGCCTAGCCAGTAAATCACATTTAAAAGTTAATTTTAACCTTGAAGAGGGCAACACAAGGTAGTGCAGGATAGAATTTGAGGCTGCCTATTCAGTTTTCTCTACCATGAAGGTGGCAAGACTTCTAGTATGTTTGGCATTTAATGGAAGTTGTTTGCTTCAGAACTGGGGGATATATTTGGAATATGAATTTATCATGCCAACAATAAATAAAACTTGTTGATGAAGGTTTAGATGTTCCTCGTGTTTCACTGTTGCAGTCATCACATTTGGGTCATTGGCCTGCAGGTAGCCTTCAGCCGGCCTGAATACCAGAGTCTTCGGATTTCTGCGCCGGGTGCTCTCTCTTCTTCCATGATGTCAGGTCATCAGGGGTATAAAACATGCAGCCGACACCATTACATCAGTCTTTCTTGCCGTGCAGTGCCCGAAGCAGACGCAGTTCGCAAGTGCCAGTCGGCCGTCTCCTGAAATTTTCGTTTTCGAGTTTCAGACCCGAAGTCTTTAAAAAAGATAAGTACCCCGTTGGGGATCCTTTTTCTTTCTCTAAGCGATGTCAGTAAAAGTTAACAATTGTCTTACCTGGGGAAAGCAAATACCTCATAGAGATTTTCATTCGTACTGCATCCCCTGTTTAGGCCTAGATCACGACGTCCCTCACTGTCAGTTTTTCGCATTGTTCAACGCCTGAACTATTCACCGTCAGGCTGTTTTTACAGCGAATTAATTTCATACTCTATCTGTATACTCCGAAATGGCTTCGTTAAGTCATCTGGCTACTGATCGTCCAAAAAACCATAAGGATAAAGACAGAGACAGACTGCATAGGTACAAAACTGCTGACGATGCTTCCGTTAAGCTAGTCGCCAGTCCACCGGTACTCAGTGAGGCACTTTCACAGCCCCTGATACCCCGCTACTTCAGATTCACAGGCCTCTATTGAGACCCATTCGGAGTCCAGTATGCCGCGAGATGCTTCTTCGACTATGGAACCTGCGGATGTCTCTATCTTGGAGCCGCTGTGCAGGCACCGGCCGCTGAGGGTGTATTAAGACCTACAGATATTCATATTAAATCAACGCCATCGATTTCATCCAGGCCTAAAACTCGCACTTCGCCTAGAAAACCGACGACCAAACCACATGCTCAGGCCCATAGGCCTCAAAAAACAAATGCTTATAATGGCTGAAGACCTTATTACCATAATTAGGGGAAGCCAGCCTTCCCCTGTAAGATACCTAGAACTGAATTTCTTTCTGATTCTTCTGATCAGGAATCTGATTTTTCTACTCCTTCTGATTACCCGGATTTGCCCTTATCTACTTATGAGGATTCTGATGCAGAGGATTCCATTCCCTCTGCCTCCCCTCCAGAAGATCTTTCTTTCGGTGAAACCCTGCATACTCTTAGGGAGCATTTCCGCTGGGAAAGCCAAGATTACTGAGTCCAAAAAGAGGCTTAGGGGATTCTTACTCCTGCCTCAACACAGGCCTTTAGCTATCCCTCCTGTTCTGGACATTGTAGATGATGCTTTCTTGGAATCTTGCCTTACCCCAGACACTTTATCTCCAGCTCCCAGAAAACCTGACAGGTATACAAGAGTACCTGACTCTCACACGTTCTCTTCAAGAATTCTTCTGCGGATCCAGAGACCATTTCCCAGGACCAAAAGGCATTAAGGCTACTGCTGCTAAAAATCCTACCCCTTCTGATAGAAATTCTAGAGCCTTAGACAGATGAGGTAAGAAGGTATACACTTATGCTACTTTGGCCATTAGGGCTTTAAATTGCCAGTTTCATATGTTAAAGTATCAGCAGCATGTTATGGGACTACGTAAACAAAAAAACGATGTTGATTTCTGACTGTGCTGAACACACAGAATTGCAAGATTTAATGCATTCTGCAGAACAAGTTGGTAAACATACTTTGCAATGTGGTTTTGACGCTTTAGAAGCATCTTGCAGGGCTGCTGTCGCTGGGTCTGTACTTAGAAGGCATGCTTGGCTTAAAGAACAAAACCTGCCAGATCATGTTAAAGCTAAATTTGTTGCATGTTCCCTTAAACCAAGACTGTCTTTTTGGCAACAAAGCAGAAGTCGTCCTCAAAAGGATGGAGGAAAAAGCTAAATGTATGCAACCTGTTAAAGATTTCCTACAAATACAGCCACCCAGATTCAGTAGGCATTGGCCTTCAAAGAACTGGTCCTTCCAGGCCTTCTCATTCCAAACCCAGGAACAGCAGACCACCTAGGCTACAGTCTCAGGCTACACACAGACCTAAGTAATGAGGGGCTCCCACTACCAAAGCAGGGAGTAGTAAGCCACCCCCCTACGGAAAAAATGGCACAATGACTTAACCTTAACCCTTCCAAGCCCTGCTCAACTACCTGCTCCTTTAGGAGGAAAGCTCACCCTGCATGCAAAAAAATGGGAACTCATTACCCAGGACAAATGGGTTTTGAACATAGTTTCCCAAGGATACAGATTCCACTTCCACACACTACCAACCCCAAATGGGGGCCAGACCTACCCCCAAATCAATGGGTGGAGGCCCAACAGCAGGTTCTCTTTCTAATCCGTATCAGGGCTATTCAACCTGTTCCAGCAGAACAAAGGGGACAAGGTTTTTATTCAAGACTTTTTCTGGAATCCAGAAAAGACAACTACTGGCGTCCTATCCTGGACCTCTCTATTCTCAACACCTTTTTGGTGGTTCCAAAATTCAAAATGCTAACTCTTCAACAGCTTCTTCCTATGTTAGCCAAGGATGCCGGGCTGGCAACCCTAGACCTAAAGAAAGCTTACCTGCACATCCCAATAAGGGAATCTTGCAGGAAATACCTATGCTTCAGGGCAGGCTCTACGCACTATCAGTTCTCTGCACTTCCCTTTGGCTTATCCACTGTGACCAGGGTATTCACAAAGTGTCTAGCTCCAGCCATTGCATTTTGCAGGCAGAGAAATATTCAAATTTACCCATACTTGGACGATTGTCTGATTCAGGCAGAAAGCCAGGACTTGCTATTACAACACCTGGCATTCGTAAAGAAACTTCTAACCTCATTGGGGTACACCATTAACGAAAAGAAATCTCACCTAGTACCCCTCCCCTTTGAACCAGCTGCAACAGCAGAGTTGAAATTCCTTTCTTGGAAAACAGCCTTCCTTCTAGCCATCACTTCAGCAAGAAGAGTGTCGGAATTACAGGCCCTCATGGCAGTGGAACCCTTCATTATCTTCCATGCGGACAGAGTTTCCCTCAGAGCTAATCCTTCCTTTATGCCCAAGGTGGTGTCTAGTCTGGCCGTAAATCAGTCCATTCATTTGCCAACTTTTTTCCCTAATCCACAAAACAAAGGGGAATGAATACTGCACTCTCTGGACGTGCACAGACAACTTAGATTTTATTTGGAAAGGACTAAGCCTCAGAAAATCTGAACAGCTGCTAGTTGGGTTTGCTGCAGGGGCAGAGGGGAAGGCCATTTCAAAGCAAACCATTTCCAAATGGATAACCCATTGCATTCATTTCTGCTACAAGCACCATGGAAAACCTACCCCACAGGGGATAAGATCTCATTCCACCAGGGCTGCATCTACCTCTGCGGCTTTTCTCAGAGGACTCCCTACCAGGGACATCCTAGAAGCTGCTACCTGGAGCTCTGTACATACCTTCACCAAGCATTACCACATGCCTATCTTTTCTAAATCCATAGCTGGTTTTGTCACTGCAGTTTTGCAGGGCTTAATAGCTAGTCCTAATGCTCTTTAACTTCCTCCTCCCTTCCTTAGCTTTGGGAATCAACCCAAATGTGATGATTGCAACCTTGAAAGACGAAGAACATAGTACAGTTGTGTACACTAATGTAGATGTTCGAGTGTATTCACTGTTGCAGTCCTGGTTACCCTCACTCCAGCCCACTTTCTTCTCTTGGCTCTACCTTTCCTTCTTGTTTGGTATGTTTATTTTTTCTGGTGTATTTGCTTTTTGATGGGGGTGTACCATACCATATAATTGCTTCCTATTGTGGGGGCACCTGATATCTGGGGCAAGAAAAACTGATGTAATGGCGTCGGCTGCATGTTTTATACCCCTGACGATCTGACATCATGGAGGAAGAGACAGCATCCGATGCAAAAATCCGAAGACTCTGGTATTCAGGCCGGCTGAGGGCTACCTGCAGGCAGATAACCCAAATGTGATGACTGCAACAGTAAATACACTCTAACATCTACATTTATGGTAAGTGTACACAGCTGTACTTTCCTTTAACTGGGTGTTTGAGGAACCATCTGTTCAGTGGAGCAGGATGTCAACAAGGACTGCTTTTTATGGCTCAAAAGGCTGCACACAGATCATTATGGAGAAGCCTACAACAGAATGAGTACAGAGAGTGAACTGCTAATCTGTCCAGAAAATTGAGTGTTTTGAGACCATTGATCTTTTTACCTAGGAATCTCTCAAGTTGAAAAGAGTTTAGACAAATGTATGCCAAAATGGACACTTTATTGAGTAAAGATGACAGGTGATTAAAGGGGAGTTGAGACAACTTTGGGTCTGTAGGAGATGCCTTTGGAAATGAGATGAGACAGATAGACTTTCTGAACTACTATGAAAACATGGTAGTCAAAGGATAGTTCTCAGAAAGAGTTCCTAGAGCCCTTAAAACAGTGTCTTGTTTGGAGGGGAGGTCACTTATATGGCATAATGTGAGAATGTTTGTTTACCCAAATGAACTATACCACCTTTTT
This sequence comes from Protopterus annectens, assembly GCF_019279795.1. Taxonomy (NCBI): domain Eukaryota; kingdom Metazoa; phylum Chordata; order Ceratodontiformes; family Protopteridae; genus Protopterus; species Protopterus annectens. The sequence goes on from NC_056747.1 coordinate 608,618,218, forward strand.
TGTATTTATTTTGAGACTGTTGTCCTTG